>NC_056730.1:1004592547-1004630228 GCF_019279795.1 Protopterus annectens | reverse complement strand
GGGGAAAAAAAAAGCCCCCACATTTTTTTTTTTTGATTTTTTCCCCTTTGATTTCCTGTCCTTGCCTATTTAAGTGGTACAGCTTGAAATATTTTCTGCTTAAAAACCTCAGCTTTGGCCGGCTAAGATCTAGCTGTATTCAACTGGACGTATAAGAGAATTTAAGTACCATTATCTGCACTTTTTTTCTAATAATACAGTATTTAAATTGATTTAACTGTGTTGCAGGAATATTAACTGATCTGGAAGTTTTGACTCTGCTCTTCAGTCAGTGCTTGCCGAATTTTATTATTTGTTAGTAATTGCAGGTGTGGGGGTAGTCACATTCTTTGATTTCCTGCCCTTCCCTATTTAAGTCGTACAGTTTGAAATATTTTCTGCTTAAAATCCTCAGCTTTGGCCGGCTAAGATCTAGCTGTATTCATCTGGACGTATAAGAGAATTTAAGTACCTTTATCTGCGTTTTTTTCTAACAATACAGTATTTAAATTGATTTAACTGTGTTGCAGGAATATTAACTGAACTGGAAGTGTTGACTCTGCTCTTCAGTCAGTGCTTGCTGAATTTTATTATTTGTTAGTAATTGCAGGCGTGGGGCTAGCCACATTCTTTGATTTCCTGTCCTTGCCTATTTAAGTGGTACAGTTTGTAATATTTTCTGCTTAAAAACCTCAGCTTTGGCCGGCTAAGATCTAGCTGTATTCAACTGGACGTATAAGAGAATTTAAGTACTTTTATCTGCACTTTTTTTCTAATAATACAGTATTTAAATTGATTTAACTGTGTTGCAGGAATATTAACTGAACTGGAAGTTTTGACTCTGCTCTTCAGTCAGTGCTTGCTGAATTTTGTTATTTGTTAGTAATTGCAGGTGTGGGGGTAGCCACATTCTTTGATTTCCTGTCCTTGCCTATTTGAGTGGTATAGTTTGAAATATTTTCTGCTTAGAAACCTCAGCTTTGGCCGGCTAAGATCTAGCTGTATTCAACTGGACTTATAAGAGAATTTAACTACCTTTATCTGCACTTTTTTTCTAATAATACAGTATTTAAATTGATTTAAGTGTGTTGCAGGAATATTGACTGAACTGGAAGTTTTGACTCTGCTCTTCAGTCAGTGCTTGCTGAATTTTATTATTTGTTAGTAATTGCAGGTGTGGGGGTAGCCACATTATTTGATTTCCTGTCCTTGCCTATTTAAGTGGTACAGCTTGAAATATTTTCTGCTTAAAAACCTCAGCTTTGGCCGGCTAAGATCTAGCTGTATTCAACTGGACGTATAAGAGAAATTAAGTACCTTTATCTGCACTTTTTTTCTAATAATACAGTATTTAAATTGATTTAACTGTGTTGCAGGAATATTAACTGAACTGGAAGTTTTGACTCTGCTCTTCAGTCAGTGCTTGCTGAATTTTATTATTTGTTAGTAATTGCAGGTGTGGGGGTAGCCACATTCTTTGATTTCCTGTCCTTGCCTATTTAAGTGGTATAGTTTGAAATATTTTCTGCTTAGAAACCTCAGCTTTGGCCGGCTAAGATCTAGCTTTATTCAACTGGACTTATAAGAGAATTTAACTACCTTTATCTGCACTTTTTTTCTAATAATACAGTATTTAAATTGATTTAACTGTGTTGCAGGAATATTAACTGAACTGGAAGTTTTGACTCTGCTCTTCAGTCAGTGCTTGCTGAATTGTATTATTTGTTAGTAATTGCAGGTGTGGGGGTAGCCGCATTCTTTGATTTCCTGTCCTTGCCTATTTAAGTGGTACAGTTTGAAATATTTTCTGCTTAAAAACCTCAGCTTTGGCCGGCTAAGATCTAGCTGTATTCAACTGGACATATAAGAGAATTTAAGTACCTTTATCTGCAATTTTTTTCTAATAATACAGTATTTAAATTGATTTAACTGTGTTGCAGGAATATTAACTGAACTGGAAGCTTTGACTCTGCTCTTCAGTCAGTGCTTGCTGAATTTTATTATTTGTTAGTAATTTTAGGTGCGGGGGTAGCCACATTATTTGATTTCCTGTCCTTGCCTATTTAAGTGGTACAGCTTGAAATATTTTCTGCTTAAAAACCTCAGCTTTGGCCGGCTAAGATCTAGCTGTATTCAACTGGACGTATAAGAGAATTTAAGTACCATTATCTGCACTTTTTTTCTAATAATACAGTATTTAAATTGATTTAACTGTGTTGCAGGAATATTAACTGATCTGGAAGTTTTGACTCTGCTCTTCAGTTAGTCCCACCCACCCTCCCTGTTTTTGTTTTGGTGTTAATCTTAGTGACTTTGAAACTGCCCGCCCCTCTTGTAAATTTGTGTTTGGATACTCCTTCTGGGCCCATCTCATTTGCTCACTCAACTGAGTGCAGTGAGATCATATTCTGATTTCAGGCACTCCTACTGTGTACAAAGAGAGCATCTGGGAAAAAGAAAAAAAAATTTAAGCTTGTTTCCTGCCTGTCCTGTTAAGTGGTATAGACTGTTTGTAGGCTTCTGAGCCCCCAAGCCCTTATGTGTTGGAGGGAAGCCTTCTAGCTTATTTTTTTTTTCTTATAACTTGCCAGTTTTCTAGTTTCAGCACTCAAATCTGTTTCTTTGAACTCAGCACTTGTTCAGAACTCATTGTATGCACTACATAAGCTGCAAATTACTACAGCACTCAACTTTCCTCAATTGTCTAGTGGAAAGCAGTTTTTAGTACTTAATAAATAAGGACTTATCCAGGCATGTCTAAGGGTCAGCTCCCAGTGATTTCTCCTATCTACCTGATGAATCTGGGCATCTTGGGGCAATGCAGCAATTGCCTCATGTACACAGACAACCCTCTCCTCCTACCACCCAACACTACAACCTGTGAGAGATGCACTTATATAGCCAAACTGGAAGCAAAGCTCTCTTCACCCAAGACTGGACTAGACAGTCAAGAGGAGAAGGTAAACACTTGCACCACACCACACTCATCACATAGTCCCTCAAAACCTACACCACCAAAACACACACGTTGAAACACAAAACACACATTTACATTCACGGAGGCTCTCAATTAAAACCTGCCCAAGCATCAGGGACATCCAAAGCATAAACGCAAGCAAACTCCACCCCCCAACACAACCCAAATGACACATAGCCCAAAACCTCAGTGTGCCACTCAACCACAGCACATAAGGCATAACAACGTACCCAACACTCTAGTCATAGGTGACTCTATAGTCAGGCACACTGATGTTCCACTCATTAGACTAAACAAGGAGAAAGTTACTGTCAGCTACCTGTCAGGTGCCAGGATCTGCCACATAATGCATGCACTCAGGTCACTCCACAGTAAGTACAAATATGACACTGTCATTGTCCATGTTGGTGTGAATGACCTGAGACGTACCTCCCTGGACTACATGAAAAGAGACATGGAGGAGCTCTCCGATCTTGTATCCCAGGCAGGTATGACCCTAACCCTGAGTAGCATCCTGCCATCACCCAGAATGATACCACAGTACAGGGACAAAATGATTGACTTCAACAATTGGCTAAGCTTCTGGTGTCATTCTAAGGGGATTCAGTATTTGTCTGCCTGGGATGACATGATCAGTAGTCCACGATGCTTTGCCAGAGATGGCCTGCACCTGTCGCCCTTAGGATTCCGGATACTGGCTAAGACTCTTTGCCACCCCTATAGTGCCTTTTTTAGGCAAGGTTCAAATGACAAATTCACCACCGTAACAGGTACAAGCAAGCAAAATCTGAGAGTAATGCTACTGAATGCTAGAAGTCTAAACCTGAAAATGCACTCACTCGAGGCACTCCTTAAAATGGAGAACATTGACATCTGTGCAGTGACAGAGACCTGGTTCGAATCTCCAGAGAGCACCCCTGCATTACCAGGCTTCAATTCATGCCACACCTTTTGGCCACCTAATCCAGAAAGAAGCACTAAAGGCGGAGGCGTGTCCATATTCATTAAGGATATCCACACCTCCAGGCTAGTTGCAAGACCGCAATCCAAATTGTAGCTTGCTACAGACCCCCCACCATGCCCCAGGATTCACACTCCTCATTTCTTGATACACTGGAAAGTATTAGGGTACAACTTAACACCCTAATAATGGGCAATTTCAACTTCTCCACCATTAACTGGGAAAACTACTCATGTACCAACTCTTTTGCTCAACGTTTTCTAGAATTCATAAATTCCAACACCTTGGATCAACTTATTCACACCCCCACCAGGGGCAGCAATATCCTAGACCTGGTCATTACCAACATGGGAAACCAGTGTTCCACAACAGAGGTCAATTCCTCATTGGTCAGATCCGACCACAAGCTAATCAGCCTAGACATCCACATCCCACCCCCAGCCCCAATTACGGAAACCATCGTAAAAAACTTCTCAAAAGCCAACTACACACTTCTTAAGACAGAAGTGGCAAACTTTATGACACCCATGCAGACGGACAATAGAGGTATGACTGCCGAATCCTACACAAATGCACTTTATAAGCACTTACACGAGTGCATGGATCATGCTATCCCTAATAGAACCAAGATGTTATCCTCCAAAAAAAGGAAGCCAATCTGGTGGTCCTCTGCCTTAAACAAACTCTACAACAGAAGAAAGAAACTATTGCAAAAAAGAGTAAAATCCCATGACTGGAGGAACTCTATGGTCAACCTCAGTAAAAAGCTGAGATCCCTCATAAAATCCTCCAAAGCTAGTTATGAAAACAAAATTGCCACTGACTCTAAAGACAACCACAATGCATTCTATAGCTATGTCAAGAATCTAAATGGGAACACTCAGATCTGCTCTGAGTTACAGCATAATGGCACTAAATATACAGAACCAACTGATATTGCCAACATCCTAGCAGATAGGTTCAGTGCTAACTTTACCCCCTCTTACCCCCTAGAGGGCCCATCTCTATACCGGAAGAATGCAAAGTTCCTATAATCACGGCTGCACAGGTAAAAAACACACTCTCCAAAGCCAAGAACACAGCATCCATGGGACCTGACAATATCCCAGCCTGCGTTCTACATGAACTACAGAATGAAATGGCACCCTACCTAAGTACCATGTTCAATCATAGCCTCACCTCAGGCTTTGTACCCACTGAATGGCGCACCGTGACAGTTATCCCACTCCACAAAGGGGGAGCCATGAGGGACCTCGGGAACTACCGCCCATTAGCCTGACGAGCCTGGTCTGCAAGGCCATGGAACGTATCATTGTGGAACTCATAAACAAAAACATTGGTAATCTCCAAACTCTGGACCCTACTCAGTTTGGATTTGTAAAAGGCAGATCATGTCTCTTAAACCTGATTGACTTCTTTGAAGCAGTCACCAAAGCCATAGATGAGGGTAAAATGGTTCACACAGCTTATCTAGATCTCGCCAAGGCTTTCAACACCATCCCCCACTCTGGAATTATAGATACGCTCACTAAACTAGGTATAAATCCCTATGTTACAAGATGGGTTGCCAACTGGCTCATGGCAGAACCCACACTGTGAAAGTAGCAGATTCCAAATCCGACATCAGACCAGTGACAAGTGAAGTACCACAGGGTTCAGTCCTGGGTCCTCTCCTGTTTATTATCTACTTCTCTGAAGTGCAGGCCAACACAGAAGGTCTTTAGCTATCAAAGTTTGCAGATGACTGCAAACTAGGAGCCATAATCGAATCGACAAACTACAAAAGGGCCTCACTGAGACAGATACCTGGCGTCAAAGCCATGGCCTGAAGCTCAGTGCAAAAAAGTGTATTGTCATCCCCTTTGGTAAAAACTCTGTACTCATGAACTACCACATAGCTGGTAGTCTACTTAATGCCGAAAATGTGATAAGAGACCTTGGGACACAGGTGGACAGTAGTCTCTCCTTTGATAATCACATCACCACAGTGGTCAGAAATCCTTCTATGTGGCTCATCTCATCACAAAAGGATTCTCATCCAGAAAAAAAGAAGTCATTGTTCCCCTCTACTCATCACTCATTAGACCCATTATAGAGTACAACACCCCTTTTGGTATGTACCTCACAAGACATCTACAACAACTGGAAAGACCACAGAAATACCTCACAAAGAGGATTACTGGCCTCAAACAGATGCCCTATGCAGACCATCTCAAAAAACTACAGCTTTACTGCATCGCATATCGCCTACTCAGTGGTGATCTCTGCCTAACATACAAAACTATGTCAAACCCAGAGCTGTTGGACGTGCTCCACTTAAAAAAATCCCAATCCCTCCGAGCTACATGCTCTAGGGACCTTAACCTTGTCACCACAATAAACAGAACATGCTGGAGGGATAGATTCCTGTCCCAGAGACTTCCCATACTCCAGAACAGACTACCTATCTATGTCAAACAGAGCTCCTCATTAGCACTCTTCAAGAAAAATCTTGATGATTGGAAGGGAAATGGGAAATTCACCCCGGGGATCACTTCTGTGGCTCTGCCCGACAGGGGCACAGGAAAATAAATTTCTTGGGTGGCGAAAGCCAGGGTACATTTTTTGGCTAGGCTTGTATGGGCCCTAGGGTCGATAGCCTAGTATCTACCTATGAACCTATAAGCACTTACATGAGTGCATGGCTCATGCTATCCCAAACAGCACCAAAACGCTATCCTCCAAAAAAAGGAAGCCAATCTGATGGTCCTCTGCTATAAACAAACTCTACAACAGAAGGAAGAAACTGTTGCAAAAGAGAGTAAAATCCCATGAGTGGAGGAGCTCCCTTGTCAGCCTCAGTAAGAAGTTGAGATCCCTTATAAGATCCTCCAAAGCTAGCGACGAAAACAAAATTGTCACTGATTCTAACGGCTACCACAAAGCATTCTATAGCTGTGTCAAGAATATCAATTGCAACACCCAAATCTGCTCTGAATTACAGCACAATGGCACAAAAATTATAGAACCAACTGATATTGCCAACATCCTGGCAGATAGGTTCAATGCTAACTTTACCCCCTCTCACCCCCTAAAGAGCCCATATCTATACAGGAACAATGCAGAGTCCCTGTAATCACATCTATGCAGGTAAAAGCTACAGTCTCTAAAACCAAAAACACAGCATCCATGGGACCTGACAACATCCAAGGCTGCATTTTACACAAAATTCAGAACGAACTGGCTCCACACCTAAGCACCATGTTCAATCATAGTCTCACATCAGGCTTTGTGCCCACTGAATGGCACACAGCAACAGTTATCCCACTCCACAAAGGGGGAGCCACAACTGATCCTTGGAACTATCACCCTATTAGCCTGATGAGCCTGGTCTGCAAGGCCATGGAATATATCATCATGAAACTCATAAACAAAGACATTGGTAACCTCCAAACTCTGGACACCTACCAGTTCGGGTTTGTGAAAGGCAGATCATACCTTCTGTACCTGATTGACCTCTTTGAGGAAGTCACCAAAGCTGTAGATGAGGGTAAGGTGGTTCACATAGCCTATCTTGACCTCACCAAGGCTTTGACACCATCTGCCATTCTGGAACTATAACGAAATTCACTAAACTAGGTATAAATCCCTACATCACAAGATGGGTTGTCAACTGGCTCACTGACAGAACCCACACTGTAAAGGTTGCAGACTCCAAATCAGACTTCAAACTAGTGAAAAGTGAAGTACCACAGGGTTCAGTCATGGGTCCTCTCCTGTTTGGAATCTACTTCTCTGAAGTAGAGGCTAACAGAGAAGGCCTCTGGCTAATGAAATTCGCAGATGACTGCAAACAAGGAGCCATAGTCGAGTCCCAGAAATGACGCGGACATCCTACAGAAGGGCCTCACTGAGACAGATTCCTGGTGTCAGAGGCATGGCGTCAAGCTCAATGCCAAAAGGTGCATTGTCATCTCCTTTGGTAAAAACTCTGTACCCATGAAGTACCACATAAATGGCAGTCTACTTAATGCCGAATGTGTGATGAGTCCTTGTGACCCAGGTGGACAGTAGTCTCTACTTCGATAATCTCATCACCACAGTAGTCAGGAAATACTTCTATGTGGCACACGTCATCACAAAAGGGTTCTCATTCAGGAAAAAAGAGGTTATTGTTCCCCTCTACTCGGCACTCATTAGACCCACTAAACAGTACAACGCCCCTTTTGCAAAGTACCTCACAAGACATCTGCAGAAGCTGGAAAGGCCACAGAAGAACCTTACAAAGAGGATTAATGGCCTCAACTGCCCTTGACTAACCGTCTCAAAAATCTCCAGCTTTACTTTGTAGCATATTGCCTACTCTGAGGAGATCTTTTCCTAACATATAAAGCTATGTGAAACTAGGGTTGCCACCTTTTCAAATGCCCAAAGTGGGACATTTTTGGTGCAAATGTCAGATTCTGCAGGCCAAAACATACCCACGACCAGTACAAAGTACAGAACTTCACTTTTTTGCCTAACTAAAGCTTATACTTGTAGTATTGCAGTTGTTTATTCTGTTTCTTATAATATTTAGATGTTTCAGATACAGAATAACTGCTTTATGCAATTATTAAATATAATGTAGAAATCATTTTGTCCTAAAATCTCAGGACATTTGCCATTTTTACAATTTTTTTTTGCAGGACACAACTGTCCAAAGTGGGACTGTCCCTCGCAAAGTGGGATAGATGGTAACCCTATGTGAAACCCAGAGCTGTTGGACATGTTACACCTAAAGAAATCCCAATTCCTCCGAGCTACAATCTCTAGGGATCTAAACATTGTCAACACAATAAACAGGACATGCTGGAGGGATAGATTCCTGTCTCAGAGACTTCCTATACTCTGGAAAAAGCTACCCATCGATGTCAAGCAAAGTTCCTCATTAGCACTCTTCAAGAAAAATCTTGATGAATGGATGGGAAATACACCCGGGGCAACTCTTCTGTGGCTCTGCTCAACAAAGGCAGAGGAAATTAACTTTCTTAGGTGGCATAAGCCAGGGAAACTTGTTGGCTAGGCTTACATAGGTCCTTGGGCCGATAACCTAGAAATTACCTATGAACCGATGAACCTATGAACCTATATGCAACAAGCTTTAATACAAGGTGCTGCTGTTGCTGCTATCATTAATCTGTATATGCAACAATCTTTAATACAAGGTGCTGCTGCTGCAGCGATCATTAATCTGTATATGCAACAAGCCTTAATACAAGGTGCTGCTGCTGGTATCATTAATCTCTATATGCAACAAGCTTTAATACAAAGTGCTGCTGCTGATATCTTTAATCTGTATATGCATTAAGCTTTAATACAAGATGTTGCTGCTATCATTAAGCCATATATGCAACAAGCTTTAATACAAGGTGCTGCTGCTGCTATCATTAATCTCTATATGCAACAAGCTTTAATACAAGGTGCTACTGCTGCTATTGTTAATCTGTATATGCAACAAGCTTTAATATAATGTGCTGCTGCTGCAATCATTAATCTGTATATGCAGCAACTTTAATCCAGGGTGGTGGTGGTGCTGCTGTAGCTACCATTAATCTGTAAATGCAACAAGCATTAATACAAGGTGCTGCTACTGTAACATTAATCTGTATTTGCAACAAGCTTTAATACAGGGTGCTGCTGCTGTCATTAATTTGTATATGTAACAAGCTTTAATAGAAGGTGGTTCTGCTGCTGCTATCATTAATCTGCATATGTAATAAGCTTTCATACAAGGTGGTGCTGCTATCATTAATCTGTATATGCAACAAGCATTAATACAAGGTGATGCTATTCTGCTGCTATCATTAATCTGTATATGTAACAAGATTGAATACAAGGTGCTATTGTTCCTGCTGCTATCATTAATCTGTATTTGTAACAAGCTTTAATACAAGGTGCTGCTGCTGCTATAATTAATCTGTATATGCAACAAGCTTTAATACAAAATGTTGCTGCTATTATTAATCTGTATATGCAGCAAGCTGTAATACAAGGTGCTGTTGTTGCTATCATTAATCTGCATATGTAACAAGCTATAATACAAGGTGCTGCTGCTGTTGCTATCATTAATCTGTATATGCAACAAGCTTTAATACAAGTTGGTGCTGCTGCTGCTATAAGTAATCTGTATATGCAACAAGTTTTAATACAAGGTGCTGCTGCTATTATTAATCTGCATATGTATAATCCAGGGTGATGCTGCTGCTATCATTAATCTGTATATGCAATGCACTTTAATACAAGGTGGTGGTGCTGCTGCTGCCACCATCATTAATTAGTATATGTATCAAGCTTTAATACAAGGTGCTGCTGCTGCTATCATTAATCTGTATACGCAACAAGATTTAAAACAAGGTGGTGATGCTGCTGCTATCAGTAATCTGTCTATGCAACACGCTTTAATACAACGTGCTGCTGCTGCTATCATTAATCTGTACATGCAACAAGTTTTAATATAAAGTGCTGTTGCTATCTTTATTCTGTATATGCAACAAGCTTTAATACAAGGTGCTGCTGCTGCTATCATTAATCTGTATATGCAACAGGCTTTAATACAAGGTGCTGCTGCTGCTATCATTAATCTGTATATGCAACAAGCTTTAATACAAGGTGCTGCTGCTGTCATTAATCTGTATAGGCAACAAGCTTAAATAGAAGGTGCTGTTGCTTCTTTCAATTATCTGTATATGCAACAAGCTTTAATACAAGGTGCTGCTGATATTATTAATCTGTACACGCAGCAAGATTTAATACAAGGTGCTGCTGCTGATATCATTAATCTGTGTATCCAACATGCTTTTATACAAGGTGCTGCTGCTATCATTAATCAGTATATGCAACAAGCTTTAATACAAGGTGGTGGTGCTGCTGCTGCCACCATCATTAATTAGTATATGTATCAAGCTTTAATACAAGGTGCTGCTGCTGCTATCATTAATCTGTATACGCAACAAGATTTAAAACAAGGTGGTGATGCTGCTGCTATCAGTAATCTGTCTATGCAACACGCTTTAATACAACGTGCTGCTGCTGCTATCATTAATCTGTACATGCAACAAGTTTTAATATAAAGTGCTGTTGCTATCTTTATTCTGTATATGCAACAAGCTTTAACACAAGGTGCTGCTGCTATAATTAAGCTGTATATCCAACAAGCTTTATTACAAGGTGCTGCTGTTGCTATCATTAATCTGTATATGCAACAAGCTTTAGTACAAGGTGCTGCTGCTGTCATTAATCTGTATAGGCAACAAGCTTAAATAGAAGGTGCTGTTGCTTCTTTCAATTATCTGTATATGCAACAAGCTTTAATACAAGGTGCTGCTGATATTATTAATCTGTACACGCAGCAAGATTTAATACAAGTGCTGCTGCTGATATCATTAATCTGTGTATCCAACATGCTTTTATACAAGGTGCTGCTGCTATCATTAATCAGTATATGCAACAAGCTTTAATACAAGGTGGTGCTGCTGCTGCCACCATCATTAATTAGTATATGTATCAAGCTTTAATACAAGGTGCTGCTGCTGCTATCATTAATCTGTATACGCAACAAGATTTAAAACAAGGTGGTGATGCTGCTGCTATCAGTAATCTGTCTATGCAACACGCTTTAATACAACGTGCTGCTGCTGCTATCATTAATCTGTACATGCAACAAGTTTTAATATAAAGTGCTGTTGCTATCTTTATTCTGTATATGCAACAAGCTTTAATACAAGGTGCTGCTGCTGCTATCATTAATCTGTATATGCAACAGGCTTTAATACAAGGTGCTGCTGCTGCTATCATTAATCTGTATATGCAACAAGCTTTAATACAAGGTGCTGCTGCTGTCATTAATCTGTATAGGCAACAAGCTTAAATAGAAGGTGCTGTTGCTTCTTTCAATTATCTGTATATGCAACAAGCTTTAATACAAGGTGCTGCTGATATTATTAATCTGTACACGCAGCAAGATTTAATACAAGGTGCTGCTGCTGATATCATTAATCTGTGTATCCAACATGCTTTTATACAAGGTGCTGCTGCTATCATTAATCAGTATATGCAACAAGCTTTAATACAAGGTGCTGCTGCTGCTATCATTAATCGGTATATGCAACAAGCTTTAATACAAGGTGCTGCTGCTATCATTAATCTGTATATTCAACATGCTTTAAAACAAGGTGCCGCTGCTGCTGCTATCATTAATCTGTATATGCATTAAGCTTTAATACAAGATGTTGCTGCTGCTATCATTAATCTGTATATGCAACAAGCTTTAATACAATGTGCTGCTGCTGCAATCATTAATCTGTATATGCAACAAGCTTTAATCCAGGGTGTTGGTGGTGCTGCTGTGGCTGCCATTAATCTCTAAATGCAACAAGCATTAATACAAGGTATAATACAAGGAAAAGTATCAAAAAGTGGAGTAAACCCTCCTCCTATAGCATCCGATATAAAATGATAAAAATAATGATGAGTTCCAGATACGGAGGAGAGAACACAGCTTATGAAAGTATATCAATAGGCTCGAAACATCAAACGTGCTAACACGTTTGATGTTTCGAGCCTATTGATATACTTTCATAAGCTGTGTTCTCTCCTCCGTATCTGGAACTCATCATTAATACAAGGTGCTGCTACTGTAACATTAATCTGTATTTGCAACAAACTTTAATACAAGGTGCTGCTGCTGTCATTAATCTGTATATGTAACAAGCTTTAATACAAGGTGGTTCTGCTGCTGCTATCATTAATCTGCATATGATAAGCTTTAATACAAGGTGGTGCTGCTATTATCATTAATTTCTATATGCAACAAGCATTAATACAAGGTGCTGCTGCTATCATTAATCTATATATGCAACAAGCTTTAATACAAGGTGCTGCTGCTATTACTAATCTGTATATGCAGCAAGCTGTAATACAAGGTGCTGTTGCTGCTATCATTAATCTGCATATGTAACAAGCAATAATACAAGGTGCTGCTGCTGTTGCTATCATTAATCTGTATGGCAACAAGCTTTAATACTAAGTGTTGCTGCTGCTATCATTAATCCGTATATGCAACACTAATACAAGGTGCTTCTGCTATCATTAATCTGTATAAGCAACAATATTTAATCCAGGGTGATGCTGCTGCTATCATTAATCTGTATATGCATCACACTTTAATACAAGGTGGGTGTGCTGCTGCCACCATCATTAATTAGTATATGCAGCAAGCTTTAATACAAGGTGCTGCTGCTGCTATCATTAATCTGTATATGCAACATGCTTTAATACAACGTGCTGCTGCTGCTATCATTAATATGTATATGCAACAAGCTTTAATAAAAGGTGGTGCTCTTCTGTTATTAATCTCTATATGCAACAAGCTTTAATGCAAGGTGCTGCTGCTGATATCATTAATCTATATATGCAACAAGCTTTAATACAAAATGCTGCTGCTGCTATCATTAATCTGTATATGCAACAAGCTTTAATACAAGGTGCTGCTGCTGCTATCATTAATCTGTATATGCAACATGCTTTAATACAAGGTGCTGCTGCTATCATTAATATGTATATGCAATAAGCTTTAATAAAAGGTGGTGCTCTTCTATTATTAATCTCTATATGCAACAAGCTTTAATACAAGGTGCTGCTGCTATCATTAATCTGTATATGCAACAAGCTCTAATACAAGGTGCTGCTGCTGCTGCTGCTGCTGTTATTAATCTGTATATGTAACAAGCTTTAATACAAGGTACTGCTGCTGCAATCATTAATCTGTATATGCAACAAGCTTTAATACAAGGTGCTACTGCAGCTGCTATCATTAATCTGTATGTGCAACAAGCTTTAATACAAGGTGCTGCTGCTCCTGTCATTAATCTGTATAAGCAACAAGATTTAATCCAGGGTGATGCTGCTGCTATCATTAATCTGTATATGCATCATACTTTAATACAAGGTGGTGGTGCTGCTGCCACCATCATTAATTAGTATATGCAGCAAGCTTTAATACAAGGTGTTGCTGCTGCTATCATTAATCTGTATATGCAACAAGCTTTAATACAAGGTGCTGCTGCTGCTATCATTAATCTGTATATGCAACAAGCTTTAATGCAAGGTGCTGCTGCTGCTATCATTAATCTATATATGCAACAAGCTTTAATACAAGGTGCTGCTGCTGCTATCATTAATTTGTATATGCAACAAGCTTTAATACAAGGTGGTGCTGCTGCTATCATTAATCTGTATATGCATCAAGCTTTAATACAACATGCTGTTGCTGCTATCATTAATATGTATATGCAACAAGCTTTAATACAACGTGCTGCTGCTGCTATCATTAATATGTATATGCAACAAGCTTTAATAAAAGGTGGTGCTCTTCTATTATTAATCTCTATATGCAACAAGCTTCAATACAAGGTGCTGCTGCTGTTATCATTAATCTGTGTATGCAACAAGCTTTAATACAAGGTGCTGCTGCTGCTATCATTAATCTGTATATGCAACAAGCATTAATGCAAGGTGATGCTGCTGCTATCATTAATCTATATATGCAACAAGCTTTAATACAAGGTGCTGCTGCTGCTATCATTAATCTGTATATGCAACAAGCTATAATACAAGGTGCTGCTGCTGCTATCATTAATCTGTATATGCAACAAGCTTTAATAAAAGGTGGTGCTCTTCTATTATTAATCTCTATATGCAACAAGCTTTAATACAAGGTGCTGCTGCTGCTGCGATCATTAATCTGTATAAGCAACAAGCTCTAATACAAGGTGCTGCTGCTGCTGTCATTAATCTGTATAATTAACAAGCTTTAATACAAGGTACTGCTGCTGCAGTCATTAATCTGTATATGCAACAAGCTTTAATACAAGGTGCTGCTGCTGCTATCATTAATCTGTATATGCAACAAGCTATAATACAAGGTGCTGCTGCTGCTATCATTAATCTGTATATGCAACAAGCTTTAATAAAAGGTGGTGCTCTTCTATTATTAATCTCTATATGCAACAAGCTTTAATACAAGGTGCTGCTGCTGCTGCGATCATTAATCTGTATAAGCAACAAGCTCTAATACAAGGTGCTGCTGCTGCTGTCATTAATCTGTATAATTAACAAGCTTTAATACAAGGTACTGCTGCTGCAATCATTAATCTGTATATGCAACAAGCTTTAATACAAGGTGCTGCTGCTGCTGCTGTCATTAATCTGTATAGGCAACAAACTAAAATAGAAGGTGCTGTAGCTGCTTTCAGTTATCTGTATATGCAACAAGCTTTAATACAAGGTGCTGCTGCTATCATTAATCTGTATGCACAGCAAGATTTAATACAAGGTGCTGCTGGTGATATCATTAATCTGTATATCCAACATGCTTTTATACAAGGTGCTGCTGCTATCATTAATCGGTATATGCAACAAGCTTCAATACAAGGTGCTGCTGCTATCATTAATCTGTATATGCAACAAGTTTTAATATAAGGTGTGGCTGCTGCTATCATTATTTTGTATATGCAACAAGCTTTAATACAAGGTGCTGCTGCTATCATTAATCTGTATATTCAACATGCTTTAATACAAGGTGCTTCTGCTATGCTATCATTTATCTGTAATGATTGACTTCAACAACTGGCTAAGCTTCTGGTGTCTTTCTAAGGGGATCCAGGATCTGTCTTTCTGGGACGACATGGTCGACAGACCATGATCCTTTGCCAGAGATGACCTGTAACTGTCGTCCTTGGTTTTCCGGATACTGGCTGAGGGTCTTGCTACCCTTATAGTGCCTTTTTTAGGCAAGGCTCAAATGACAAATTCACTACCGTAACAGGAACAGGCAACCCAAAACTGAGGGTAATGTTACTCAATGCTAGAAGTCTAAATCTCAAAATGCACAAACTCAAGGCACTCCTTAAAATAGAGAACATCGATATCTGTGCAGTTACTAAGACCTGGTTCAAGGCTCTAGAGAGCACTCCTGCATTACCAGGCTATAACTCATACCACACTTTTTGGCCATCTAACCTGGGCCAGAACACCAAAGGTGGAGGATTTTCCATATTCATTAAGGATATGCATACCTCCAGGCTTGTTCCTCAGCATAGTGCATCTGAGGTTATTCAAGTGGAATAAATCTGGGCAAAACTGAAAAACAAATTGTAGCTTGCTACAGATCCCCCACCATGCCCCAGGATTCCCACTCCTCTTTTCTTGATATACTGGAAAATATTAGTGTTCACTATGCACACCCTAATAATGGGCGATTTCAACTACACCTCCATTAACTGGGAAAACAACTCATGTACCAACTCCTACTCTCAATGCTTTCTGGAATTCATAAATTCTAATAACCTGGATCAACATATCCACACCTTCAGCAGGGGCAATGACATCTTAGACCTAGTCATTACAAACATGAGTGACTGGTGTTCCACACCTGAAGTCAACTCCTCGTTGGTCAGATACAACCATAAGCTAATTACCCTAGATATCGGCATCCCGACAAACCCGCCATTAAGGAAACCATGGTAAAAAACTTCTCCAGAGCTAACTTCATGCTTCTTAAGACAGAAGTGGTGAACTTCATGACACCCATGTAGATGGACAGTATAGTTAAGACTGCTGAATCCTACACAAATGCACTCTATAAGCACTTACACGAGTGCAGGGCTCGTGCTATCCCAAACAGCACCAAGATGCTATCCTCCAAAAAAAGAAAACCGATCTGATGGTACCCTGCCATAAAACAACTCTACAACAGAAGGAAGAAACTGTTGCAAATGAGTGTAAAATACCATGAGTGGAGGAGCTCCCTTGTCAGCCTCAGTAAGAAGCTGAGATATCTTATAAGATCCTCCAAGCCTAGCTACGAAAACAAAAAATTGCCTCTTGTGCTAAGGGCTACCACAAAGCATTCTATAGCCGTGTCAAGAATCTCAATAGAACAGCCAGATCTGCTCTGAGTTACAGCACATGGCACGGAAATTACAGAACCAACTGATATTGCCAACATCTTTGCAGATAGGTTCATTGCTAACTTTGCCCCCTCTCACCCCCTAAAGGGCCCATATCTATACAGGAAGAATGCAGAGTCCCTGTAATCACATCTATGCAGGTAAAAGCTGCACTCTCTAAAACCAAAAACACAGCATCCATGGGACCGGACAACATCCCAGGTTGCATTTTACACAAAATTCAGAATGAACTGGCTGCCCACCTAAGCACCATGTTCAATCATAGTCTCACGTCAGGCTTTGTGCCCACTGAATGGCACACAGCAACAGTTATCCCACTCCACAAAGGGGCAGCCACAACTGATCCTGGGAACTATCGTACTATTAGCCTGACGAGCCTGGACTGCAAGGCCAAGAAATATAACATCATGGAACTCATAAACAAAGACACTGGTAAACTCCAAACTCTGGACCCCACCCAGTTCGGGTTTGTGAAAGGCAGATCATGCCTTCTTAACCTGATCGAATTCTTTGAAGCAATCAACAAAGCCGAAGATGAGGGTAAGGTGGATCACACAGCCTATCTTAACCTTGCCAAGGCTTTCAACACAATCCCCCATTCTGGAACTATAGCTAAACTCACTAAACTAGGTATAAATCCTTACATCACAAGATGGGTTGCCAACTGGTTCACTGACAGAATCCACACTGTAAAAGTTGCAGGCTCCAAATCTGACTTAAAACCAGTGACAAGTGGAGTACCACAAGGTTCAGTCCTGTGACCTCTCATGTTTGGTATCTACTTCTCTGAAGTACAGGCTAACACAGAAGGGCCTCACTGAGACAGTTGTCTTGTGTCAGAGGCATGGCCTCAATCTCAATGCCAAAAAGTGCACTGTCATCCCCTTTGGCAAAACTTCTGTACCCGTGAAATACTACGTAAACAGCAGTGTACTTAATGCCGAATGTGTGATAAGAGACCTTGGGACCCAGGTGGACAATAGTCTCTCCTTTGATAATCAAAACACCACAGTAGTCAGGAAATACTTCTATGAGGCATAGCTCATCACAAAAGGGTTCTCATGCAGGAAAAAGGAGATAATTGTTTCCCTCTACTCGGCACTCATTAGACCCATTATAGAGTACAGCGCCCCTTTTGGAATGTACCTCACAAGACATCTGTAGCAGTTGAAAAGGCCACAGAAGTACCTCACAAAGAGGATTACTGGCTTCAAACAGATGCCTAGACTGACCGTCTAAAAAAAACTCCAGCTTTACTCAGCAGCATATCGCCTATTCCGAGGAGATCTGTTCCTAACATATAAAGCTATGTTAAACGCAGAGCTGTTGGACATGTTACACCTAAAGAAATCCCAATCCATTAAAGCTACACACTCTATGGACCTAAACCCTGTCAACACAATAAACAGGACATGCTGGTACGGGTAGATTCCTGTCCAGAGACTTCCTATACTCTGGGACAAGTTAACCATCTATGTCAAGCAAAGTTCCTTATTAGCACTCTTCAAGAAAAATATTGATGAATGGATGGGAAATAGGAAATGCACCCCAGGCATCACTTCTGTGGTGCTGCTCAACAGGGGCACAGGAAATTAACAGTCTTAGGTGGCGTATGCCAGGAAAACTTGTTGGCTAGGCTAACATAGGCCCTTGGGCAGATAGCCTAGAACCTACCTATGAACCTATGAAGCTATATGCAACAAGTTTTAATACAAGGTGCTGCTGCTGCTATCATTAATCTGTAAATGCAACAATCTTTAATACAAGGTTCTGCTGCTGCTGCTGCTATCATTAATCTGTATATGCAACAATCTTTAATACAAGGTGGTGCTGCTGCTATCATTAATCTGTATATACAACAAGGTTTGTTACAAAGTGCTGCTGTAGCTGCTGTCATTAATCTGTATATGCAACAAGCTTTACTGCAAGGTGCTGCTACTGCTGCCATCATTAATCTGTATATGCAACAAGCTTTAATACAAGGTGCTGCTGCTGCAATCATTAATCTGTATACGCAACAAGCTTTAATATAAGGTGGTGGTGGTGCTGCTGCTGCTACCATTTATCTGTATATGCAATACGCTTTAATGCAAGTGCTGCTGCTGGTGCTATTATTAATCTGTATTTGCAAAAAGTTTTAATACAAAGTGCTGCTGCTGCTATCATTAATCTGTATATGCAACAAGCTTTAATACAAGGTGCTCCTGCTGCTGCTATAATTAATTTGTATATGCAACAGGCTTTAATACAAGGTGCTGCTGCTGCTATCATTAATATGTATATGCAACAAGCTTTAATACAAGGTGCTGCTGCTGCAATCATTAATCTGTATACGCAACAAGCTTTAATATAAGGTGGTGGTGGTGCTGCTGCTGCTACCATTTATCTGTATATGCAATAAGCTTTAATGCAAGTGCTGCTGCTGGTGCTATTATTAATCTGTATTTGCAAAAAGTTTTAATACAAAGTGCTGCTGCTGCTGCTGCTATCATTAATCTGTTTATGCAACCAACTTTAATTCCAGGTGCTGCTGCTGCTATCATTTATCGTTATATGCAACATGCTTTAATACAAGGTGCTGCTGCTGCTATCATTAATCTGTATATGCAACAAGCTTTAATACAAGGTGCTCCTGCTGCTGCTATAATTAATTTGTATATGCAACAGGCTTTAATACAAGGTGCTGCTGTCATTAATATGTATATGCAACAAAGTTTAATACAAGGTGCTGCTGCTATCATTAATCTGTATATGCAACAAGCTTTAATTCAAGGTGCTGCTGCTGCTATCATTAATCTGTATATGGAAAAAGCTTTAATACAAGCTGCTGCTGCTATCATTCATCTGTATTGATTGTCTTCAACAATTGGCTAAGCTTCTGGTGTCATTATAAGGGGATCCAGTATCTGTCTGCCTGGCACGACATGGTCAGCAGACCACGATCCTTTGCCAGAGATGGCCTGCACTTGTCGCCCTTTGTTTTCCGGATACAGGCTGAGGGTCTAGCAGCCTCTACAGTGCCTTTTCTAGACAAGATTCCAAAGATAAATTCACCACCATAACACAAAGAGGCAAGCCAGAACTGAGGATAATGCTACTCAATGCTAGAAGTCTAAATCTCAAAATGCACTCACTCGAGGCACTCCTTAAAATAGAGAACATCGATATCTGTGCAGTGACTGAGATCTGGTTCAGGGGTCTAGAGAGCACCCCTGCATTACCAGGCTATAACTCATACCACAATTTTCGGCCATCTAACCTGGACCAGAACAACAAAGGCGGACGTGTGTCCATATTCATTAAGGATATCCACACCTCCAGGCTTGTTCCCAGCATAATGCATCCGAGGTTATCCAAGTGGAACTAACTCTGGGCAAAACTGCAATTCAACTTGTAGCTTGCTACAGATCCCAGACCATGCCCCAGGATTCCCACTCCTCTTTTCTTGATATACTGGAAAAAATTAGGGTTAAAACAAACACCCTAATAATGGGAGATTTCAGTTACCCCCCATTAACTGGGAAAACTACTCATGTTCCAACTCCTATGCTCAACTCTTTCTGGAATTCATAAACTCTAATGCCCTGGATCAACTGATCCACTCTCCCACCAGGGGAAACAATACATGAGACCTAGTCATTACCAACATGAGTGACCGGTGTTCCACACCTGAAGTCACCTCCTTGTTGGTCAGATCCGAACATAAGCTAATCACCCTAATTATCGGCATCCCGACAAACCCACCATTAAGGAAACCATGGTAAAAGATTTCTCCAAAGCCAACTTCAAGCTTCTTAAGACAGAAGTGGTGAACTTCATGACACCCATGTAGATGGAGAATCTAGTTACGAATGCTGAATCCTACACAAATGCACTCTATAAGCACTTACATGAGTGCATGGCTCATACTACCCCAAACAGCACCAAGACGCTATCCTCCAAAAAAGGAAGCCAAACTGGTGCTCCCCTGCCATAAACAAACTCTACAACAGAAGGAAGAAACTATTGCAAAAGAGAGTAAAATCCAATGAGAGCAGGAGCTCCCTTGTCAGCCTCAGTAAGAAGCTGAGATCCCTTATAGGATCCTCCAAGGCTAGCTACGAAAACAAAATCGCCACTGATTCTAAGGGCTACCACAAAGCATTCTATAGCTGTGTCAAGAATCTCAGTGGCAACACCCAGATCTGCTCTGAGTTACAGCACATGACACGAAAATTACAGAACCAACAGATATTGCCAACATCTTTGCAGACAGGTTCAGTGCTAACTTTACCCCCTCTCACCCCCTAAAGGGCCCATATCTATACAGGAAGAATGCACAGTCCCTGTAATCACATGTATGCAGGTAAAAAGCTGCACTCTGTAAAACCAAAAACACAGCATCCATGGGACTGGACAACATCCCAGGCTGCATTTTACACAAAATTCAGAAAGAACTGGCTCCCCACCTAAGCAACATGCTCAATCATAGTCTCACATCAGGCTTTTGTGCATACTGAATGGCACACAGCAACAGTTATCCCACTCCACAAAGGGGCAGCCACAACTGACCCTGGGAACTATCGCCCTATTAGCCTGATGTGCCTGGTCTGCAAGGCCATGGAATTTATCATCATAGAACTCATAAACAAAGACACTGGTAACCTCCAAACTCTGGACCCCACCCAGTTCGGGTTTGTGAAAGGCAGAAAATGCCTTCTTAACCTGATCAACTTCTTTGAGGTAATCACCAAAGCCGAAGACGAGGGTAAGGTGGATCACACAGCCTATCTCTACCTCACCACGGCTTTCGTCACAATCCCCCATTCTGGAACTATAGCTAAACTCAGTAAAATAGGTATAAATCCCTAAGTCACATGGTGGGTTGCCAACTGGCTCACTGACAGAACCCACACTGTAAAAGTTGCACGCTCCAAATCTGACTTCAAACCAGTGACAAGTGTAGTACCACAGGGTTCAGTTCCGTGACCTCTCCTGTTTGGTATCTACTTCTCTAAAGTACAGGCTAACACAGAAGGGCCTCACTGAGACAGTTATCTTGATTCAGAGGCATGGCCTCAATCTCAATTCCAAAACGTCACTGTCATCCCCTTTGGCAAACTTCTGTACCCATGAAATACTACATAAACGGCAGTCTACTTAACACCGAATGTGTGCTAAGAGACCTTGGGACCCAGGTGGACTATAGTCTCTCCTTTGATAATCATAACACCACAGTAGTCAAGAAATACTTCTATGTGGCACAGCACATCACAAAATGGTTCTCTTGCAGGAAAAAAGAGGTCATTGTTCCCCTCTACTTGGCACTCATTAGACCCATTATAGAGTACAATGCCCCTTTTGGAATGTACCTCACAAGACATCTGCAGCAGCTGGAAAGGCCACAGAAGTACCTCACAAAGAGGATTACTGGCCTCAAACAGATGCCCTAGACTGACCATCTCAAAAAACTCCAGCTTTACTCTATAGTATATCGCCTACTCCAAGAAGATCTGTTCCTAACATATAAAGCTATGTTAAACCCAGAGCTGTTGGACATGTTACACCTAAAGAAATTCCAATCCCTCCAAGCTACACACTCTATGGACCTAACACTTGTCAACACAATAAATGGGACATGCTGGTATAGATAGATTCCTGTCCAGAGACTTCCTATACACTGGAACAAGCTACCCATCTATGTCAAGCAAAGTTCCTTATTAGCACCCTTCAAGAAAAGTCTTGATGAATGGATGGGAAATAGGAAATGCACCCCGGGCATCACTTCTGTGGCGCTGCTTGATAGGGGCACAGAAAATTAAGTTTCTTAGGTGGTGTAAGCCAGGAAAACTTGTTGGCTAGGCTTACATAGGCCCTTGGGCTGATAGCCTAGAACCTACCTATGAACCGATGAATCTATGAAGCTATATGGAACAAGCTTTAATACAAGGTGCTGCTGCTGCTGCTATCAATAATCTGTAAATACAACCATCTTTAATACAAGGTGCTGCTGCTGCAGCTATCATTAGTCTGTGTATGCAACAAGCTTCAATACAAGGTGCTACTTCTTCTGCTGCTGTCATCAATCTGTATGCAACAAGGTTTAATAAAAGCTGCTGCTGCTGCTATCATTATGCTGCATATGCAACAAGCTTTAATGCAAGGTGTTGCTGCAGATATTGTTAATCTGTCTATGCAACAAGCTTTAATACATGGTGCTGCTGCTGCTATCATTAATCTGTATATGCAACAAGGTTTATTACATGGTGCTGCTGCTGCTGCCATCATTAATCTGTATATGCAACAAGCTTTAATACAAGCTGCTGCTGTTGCTGTATTTATTCTTTATATGCAACAAGCTTTAATACAATGTGCTGCTACTATCATTAATATGTATATACAACAAGCTTTAATACAAGGTGCTGCTGCTGCAATAATTAATCTGTATATGCAACAAGCTTTAATACAAGGTGGTGGTGCTGCTGCTGCTGCTACTATTTATCTCTATATGCAATAAGCTTTAATTCAAGTGCTGCTGCTGGTGCTATTATTAATCTGTATTTGCAACAAGTTTTAATAGAAGGTGCTGCTGCTGCTATCATTAATCCTTTTATGCAACCAACTTTAATACCAGGTGCTGCAGCTGCTATGATTTATCATTATATGCAACATGCTTTAATTGAAGGTACTGCTGCTGCTGCTATAATT
Source organism: Protopterus annectens (assembly GCF_019279795.1). Classification (NCBI taxonomy): domain Eukaryota; kingdom Metazoa; phylum Chordata; order Ceratodontiformes; family Protopteridae; genus Protopterus; species Protopterus annectens. Next base: position 1,004,606,635 of record NC_056730.1, on the reverse strand, counting down.
AATTTGTATATGCAACACACTTTAATACAAGGTGCTGTTGCTGCTATCATTAATATGTGTATGTAACAAACTTTAATACAAGTGCTGCTGCTGCTATCATTAATCTGTATATGCAACAAGCTTTAACACCAGCTGCTGCTGCTATCATTCATCTGTAATGATTGTCTTCAACAATTGGCTAAGCTTCTGGTATCATTATAAGGGGATCCAGTATCTGTCTGCCTGGCATGACATGGTCAGCAGACCATGGTTCTTTGCCAGAGATGGACTGCACTTGTCGCCCTTTGTTTTCCGAATACTGGCTGAGAGTCTTGCTGCCACTACAGTGCCTTTTTTAGGCAAGATTCCAATGACAAATTTACCACCATAACAAAAAGAGGCAAGTCAAAACTGAGGATAATGCTACTAAATGCTAGAAGTCTAAATCTCAAAATGCAATCACTCGAGGCACTCCTTAAAATGGAGAACAAAGATATCTGTGCAGTGACTGAGACCTGGTTCAGGGTTCTAGAGAGCACCCCTGCATTACCAGGCTATAACACATACCACACTTTTCGGCCCTGGACCAGAACAACAAAGGCAGAGGTGTGTCCATATTCATTAAGGATATCCACACCTCCAGGATTGTTCCCAGCATAATGCATCCAAGGTTATCCAAGTGGAACTAACTCTGGGCAAAAGTGCAATCCATCTTGTAGCTTGCTACAGATCCCACACCATGCCCCAAGATTCCCACTCCTCTTTTCTTGATATACTGGAAAAAAATAGGGTTAAACCAAACACCCTAATAAAGGGAGATTTCTACTACCCCCCATTAACTGGGAAAACTACTCATGTACCAACTCCTTTGCTCAATGCTTTCAGGAATTCATAAAGTCTAATGCCCTGGATCAACTGATCCACTCCCCCACCAGGGGCAACAATACACTAGACCTAGTCATTACCAACATGAGTGGTTCCACACCTGAAGTCAACTACTCATTGGTCAGATCCGAACATAACGTAATCACCTTAGTTATCTGCATCCCGACAAACCCACTTTTAAGGAAAGCGTGGTACAAAATTTTTCCAAAGCCAAATTCATGCTTCTTAAGACAGAAGTGGTGAACTTCATGACACCCATGTAGATGGACAGTATAGTTAAGACTGCTGAATCCTACACAAATGCACTCTATAAGCACTTACACGAGTGCAGGGCTCGTGCTATCCCAAACAGCACCAAGATGCTATCCTCCAAAAAAGAAAGCCAAACTGGTGCTCCCCTGCCATAAACAAACTCTACAACAGAAGGAAGAAACTATTGCAAAAGAGAGTAAAATCCGATGAGTGCAGGAGCTCCCTTGTCAGCCTCAGTAAAAAGCTGAGATCCCTTATAAGATCCTCCAAGGCTAGCTATGAAAACAAAATCACAACTGATTCTAAGGGCTACCACAAAGCATTCTATAGCTGTGTCAAGAATCTCAGTGGCAACACCCAGATCTGCTCTGAGTTACAGCACAATGGCACAAAAATTACAGAACCAACTGATATTGCCAACATCCTAGCAGATAGGTTCAATGCTAACTTTACCCCCTCTCACCCCCTAAAGGGCCCATATCTATACAGGAAGAATGCAGAGTCCCTGTAATCACATGCATGCAGGTAAAAGCTGCACTCTCTAAAACCAAAAACACAGCATCCACGGGACTGGACAACATCCCAGGCTGCATTTTACACAAAATTCAGAACGAACTGGCTCCCCCACCTAAGCACCATGTTCAATCACAGTCTTGCGTCAGGCTTTGTGCATACTGAATGGCACACAGCAACAGTTATCCCACTCCACAAAGGGGCAGCCACAACTGATCCTGGGAACTATCGCTCTATTAGCCTGATGAGACTAGTCCCCAAGGCCATGGAATTTATCATCATAGAATTCATAAACAAAGACATTGGTAACCTCCAAACTCTGGACCCCACCCAGTTCAGGTTTGTGAAAGGCATCTCATGCCTTCTTAACCTGATTGAATTCTTTGAGGCAGTCATCAAAGCCGTAGATGAGAACCCACACTGTAAAAGTTGCAGGCTCCAAATCTGACTTCAAACCAGTGACAAGTGGAGTGCCACAGGGTTCAGTCCTGTGACCTCTCCTGTTTGGTATCTACGTCTCTGAAGTACAGGCTAACACAGAAGGGCCTCACTGAGACAGTTGTCTTGTGTCAGAGGCATGGCCTCAAGCTCAATGCCAAAAAGTGCATTGTCATCCCCTTTGGCAAAACTTCTGTACCCATGAAATACTACATAAATGGTAGTGTACTTAACGCCAAATGTGTGATAAGAGACCTTGGGACCCAGGTGGACAATAGTCTCTCTTTTGATAATCATAACACCACAGTAGTCAGGAAATACTTCTATGTGGCATAGCTCATCACAAAAGGGTTCTCATGCAGGAAAAAAGAGATGATTGTTTCCCTCTACTCGGCACTCATTAGACCCATTATAGAGTACAATGCCCCTTTTGGAATGTACCTCACAAGAAATCTGTAGCAGCTAGAAAGGCCACAGAAGTACCTCACAAAGAGGATTACTGGCCTCAAACAGATGCACTCAACTGACCGTCTCAAAAAACTCCAGCTTTACTCTATAGCATATTGCCTATTCTGAGGAGATCTGTTCCTAACATATAAATCTATGTTAAACCCAGAGCTGTTGGACATGTTATACCTAAAGCAATCCCAATCCATCCAAGCTACACACTCTATGGACCTAAACCTTGTCAACACAATAAACAGGACATGCTGGTATGGTTAGATTCCTGTCCAGAGACTTCCTATACTCTGGAACAAGCTAACCATCTATGTCAAGCAAAGTTCCTTATTAGCACTCTTCAATAAAAATCTTGATGAATGGATGGGAAATAGGAAATGCACCCCGGGCATCACTTCTGTGGCAGTGCTCGACAGGGGCACAGGAAATTAACTTTCTTAGGTTGCGTATGCCAGGAAAACTTGTTGGCTAGGCTTACATTGGCCCTTGGGCAGATAGCCTAGAACCTGCCTATGAACCGATGAACCTATGAAGCTATATGCAACAAGCTTTAATACAAGGTGCTGCTGCTGCTAACATTAATCTGTATATGCAACAAGCTTTAATACAAGGGGCTTCTGCTGCTATCATTAATCTGTATAAGTAGCAAGCTTTATTACAAGGTGCTGCTGTAGCTGTTATCATTAATCTGTATATGCAACAAACCTTCCTTCAAGGTGCTGCTATTGCTGCCATCATTAATCTGTATATACAACAAGCTTTAATACAAGGTGCTGCTGCTATCATTAATTTGTATATGCAACAAGCTTTAATACAAGGTGCTGCTGTTGCTATCTTTATTCTGTATATGCAACACACTTTAATACAAGGTTGTGGTGGTGCTGTTGCTGCTACCATTTATCTCTATATGCAATAAGCTTTAATGCAAGTGCTGCTGCTGGTGCTATTATTAATCTGTATTTGCAACAAGTTTTAATACAAGGTGCTGCTGCTGCTATCATTAATCTGTTTATGCAACCAACTTTGATACCAGGTGCTCCTGCTGCTGCTATAACTAATTTGTATATGCAACAAGCTTTAATACAAGGTGCTGCTGCTGCTATCATTAATATGTATATGCAACATGCTTTAATACAAGGTGCTCCTGCTGCTGCTATAATTAATTTGTATATGTAACAAGCTTTAATACAAGGTGCTGCTGCTGCTATCATTAATATGTATATGCAACAAACTTTAATACAAGTGCTGCTGCTGCAATCATTAATATGTATATGCAACAAGCCTTAATACAAGTTGCTGCTGCTATCATTAATATGTATATGTAACAAACTTTAGTACAAGTGCTGCTGCTGCTATCATTAATCTGTATATGCAACAAGCTTTAATACAAGCTGCTGCTGCAATCATTAATCTGTAATGATTGTCTTCAACAATTGGCTAAGCTTTTGGTGTCATTATAAGGGGATCTAGTATCTGTCTGCCTGGCATGACATGGTCAGCAGACCATGATCCTTTGCCAGAGATGGCCTGCACTTGTCGCCCTTTGTTTTCCAGATACAGGCTGAGGGTCTTGCCGCCACTATAGTGCCTTTTCTAGACAAGATTCTAAAGACAAATTCAGCACCATAACATGAAGAGGCAAACCAGAACTGAGGATAATGCTACTCAATGCTAGAAGTCTAAATCTCAAAATGCACTCACTCGAGGCACTCCTTAAAATAGAGAACATCAATATCTGTGCAGTGACTGAGACCTGGTTCAGGGGTCTAGAGCGCACCCCTGCATTACCAGGATATAACTCATACCACACTTTTTGGCCGTCTAACCTAGACCAGAACAACAAAGGCGGAGGTGTGTCCATATTCATTAAGGATATCCACACCTCCATGCTTGTTCCCAGCATAATGCATCCGAGGTTATCCAAGTGGAACTTACTCTGGGCAAAACTGCAATCCAACTTGTAGCTTGCTACAGATCCCACACCATGCCCCAGCATTCCCACTCCTCTTTTCTTGATATACTGGAAAAAATTAGGGTTAAACCAAACATCCTAATAATGGGAGATTTCAATTACCCCCCATTAACTGGAAAAACAACTCATGTACCAACTCCTATGCTCAACTCTTTCTGCAATTCATAAACTCTAATGCCCTGGATCAGCTGATCCACTCCCCCACCACGGGCAACAATACAATAGACCTAGTCATTACTAACATGAGTGACTGTTGTTCCACACCTGAAGTCAACTCCTCGTTGGTCAGATCTGAACATAAGCTAATTACCCTAGTTATCGGCATCCTGACAAACTGACCGTTAAGGAAACCATGGTAAAAAATTTCTCCAAAGCCAACTTCAAGCTTCTTAAGACAGAAGTGGTGAACTTCATGACACCCATGCAAATGGACAATATAGTTACGACTGCTGAATCCTACACAAATGGACTCTATAAGCACTTACACGAGTGCATGGCTCGTACTACCCCAAACAGCACCAAGACGCTATCCTCCAAAAAAGGTAGCCAAACTGGTGCTCCCCTGCCATAAAGAAACTCAACAACAGAAGGAAGAAACTGCTGCAAAAGAGAGTAAAATCCAATGAGAGCAGGAGCTCCCTTGTCAGCCTCAGTAAGAATCTGAGATCCCTTATAGGATCCTCCAAGACTAGCTACGAAAACAAAATCGCCACTGATTCTAAGGACTACCACAAAGCATTTTATAGCTGTGTCAATAATCTCAATGGCTACACCCAGATCTGCTCTGAGTTACAGCACAATTGCACAACAATTACAGAACCAACTGATATTGCCAACATCCTAGCAGATAAGTTCACTGCTAACTTTACCCCCTCTCACCCCCTAAAAGGCCCATATCTATACAGGAAGAATGCAGAGTGCCTGTAATCACACCTATGCAGGTAAAAGCTGCACTCTCTAAAACCAAAAACACAGCATCCATGGGACCGGACAACATCTCAGGCTGCATTTTACACAAAATTCAGAACGAACTGGCTCCCCACCTAAGCAACATGTTCAATCATAGTCTCACATCAGGCTTTGTGCATACTGAATGGCACACAGCAACAGTTATCCCACTCCACAAAGGGGCAACCACAACTGATCCTTAGAACAATCACCCTATTAGCCTGATGAGCCTGGTCTGCAAGGCCATGGAATTTATCATCATAGAACTCATAAAGAAAGACATTGGTAACCTCCAAACTCTGGACCCCACCCAGTTGGGTTTGTGAAAGGTAGATCATGCCTTTTAACCTGATTGCATCTTTGAGGCAGTCACTAAAGCCGTAGATGAGGGTAAGGTGGTTCACACAGCCTATCTTGACCTTGTCAAGGCTTTCAACACAATCCCCCATTCTGGAACTATAGCTAAACTCACTTAACTAGGTATAAATCCGTATGTCACAAGACTGGCTCACTGACAGAACCCACACTGTAAAGGTTGCAGGCTCCAAATCTGACTTCAAACCAGTGACAAGTGTAGTACCACAGTGTTCAGTCCTGTGACCTCTCCTGTTTGGTATCTACTTCTCTGAAGTACAGGCTAACACAGAAGGGCATCACTGAGACAGTTGTCTTGAGTCAGAGGCATGGCCTCAAGCTCAATGACAAAAAGTGCACTGTCATCCCCTTTGTCAAAACTTCTGTACCCATGAAATACTACATAAAAGGCAGTCTACTTAACGCCGAATGTGTGCTAAGAGCCCTTGGGACCCAGGTGGATAATAGTCTTTCCTTTGATAATCATAACACCACTGTAGTCAGGAAATACTTCTATGTGGCACAGCTCATCACAAAAGGGTTCTCATGCAGGAAAAAAGAGGTCATTGTTCCCCTCTACTCAGCACTCATTAGACCCATTATAGAGTACAATGCCCCTTTTGGAATGTACCTCACAAGACATCTGCAGCAGCTGGAAAGACCACAGAAGTACCTCACAAAGAGGATTACTGGCCACAAACAGATGCCCTAGACTGACCATCTCAAAAGACTCCAGCTTTACTCTGTAGCATATCGCCTACTCCAAGGAGATCTGTTCTTAACATATAAAGCTATGTTAAAACCAGAGCTGTTGGACATGTTACACCTAAAGAAATCCCAGTCCCTCCATGCTACACACTCTATGGACCTAACCCGTGTCAACACAATAAACCGGACATGCTGGTATAGATAGATTCCTGTCTAGAGACTTCCTATACTCTGGAACAAGCTACCAATCTATGTCAAGCAAAGTTCCTTATTAGCACTCTTCAAGAAAAATCTTGATGAATGGATGGGAAATAGGAAATGCAACCTGGGCATCATGTCTGTGGCACTGCTCGACAGGGGCACAGGAAATTAATTTTCATAGGTGGCGTAAGCCTGGAAAACTTGTTGGCTAGGCTTACATAGGCCCTTGGGCTGATAGCCTAGAACCTACCTATGAACTGATGAACCTATGAAGCTATATGGAACAAGCTTTAATAAAAGGTGCTTCTGCTGCTATCATTAATCTGTAAATACAACCATCTTTAATACAAGGTGCTGCTGCTGCAGCTATCATTAGTCTGTATATGCAACAAGCATACAAGGTGCTGCTGCTTCTGCTGCTGTCATCAATCTGTATGCAACAAGGTTTAATAAAAGGTGCTGCTGCTGCTATCTTTAATCTGTATATGCACAAGCTTTAATACAAGGTGCTGCTGCTGCTATCATTATGCTGCATATGCAACAAGCTTTAAAACAAGGTGTTGCTGCAGCTATCGTTAATCTGTCTATACAAAAAGCTTTAATACATGGTCCTGCTGCTGCTATCAGTAATCTGTATATGCAACAAGGTTTATTACAAGGTGCTGCTGTCATTAATCTGTATATGCAACAAGCTTTAATACAAGCTGCTGCTGTTGCTATCTTTATTCTGTATATGCAACAAGCTTTAATACAAGGTGCTGCTGCTATCATTAATCTGTATATGCAACAAACTTTACTACAAGGTGCTGCTGTTGCTATCTTTATTCTGTATATGCAACAAGCTTTAATACAAGGTGCTGCTGCTATCATTAATCTGTATATGCAACACGCTTTGCTACAAGGTGCTGCTGCTGCAATCATTAATCTGTATATGCAACAAGCTTTAATACAAGGTGGTGGTGGTGCTGCTGCTGCTACTATTTATCTGTATATGCAATAAGCTTTAATGCAAGTGCTGCTACTGGTGCTATTATTAATCTGTATTTGCAACAAGATTTAATAGAAGGTGCTGTTGCTGCTATCATTAATCTTTTTATGCAACCAACTTTAATACCAGGTGCTGCTGCTGCTGCTGCTATCATTTATCATTATATGCAACATGCTTTAATACAAGGTGCTGCTGCTACTATCATTAATCTCTATATGCAAAAAGATTTAATACAAGGTGCTCCTGCTGCTGCTATAATTAATTTGTATATGCAGCACGCTTTAATACAAGGTGCTGCTGCTGCTATCATTAATATGTATATGCAACAAACTTTAATACAAGTGCTGCTGCTGCTATCATTAATCTGTATATGCAACAAGCTTTAATACAAGCTGCTGCTGCTATCATTCATCTGTAATGATTGTCTTCAACAATTGGCTAAGCTTCTGGTATCATTATAAGGGGATCCAGTATCTGTCTGCCTGGCACGACATGGTCAGCAGACCACGGTCCTTTGCCAGAGATGGACTGCACTTGTCGCCCTTTGTTTTCCGGACACTGACTGATGGTCTTGCTGCCCCCTATAGTGCCTTTTTTAGGCAAGATTCCAATCACAAATACAACACCATAACACGAAGAGGCAAGCCAAAACTGAGGATAATGCTACTCAATGCTAGAAGTCTAAATCTCAAAATGCACTCACTCGAGGCACTCCTTTAAACAGAGAACATCGATATCTGTGCAGTGACTGAGACCTGGTTCAGGGGTCTAGAGAGCACCCTTGCATTACCAGGCTATAACTCATACCACACTTTTCGGCCATCTAACCTGGACCAGAACAACAAAGGTGGAGTTGGGTCCATATTCATTAAGGATATCCACACCTCCAGGCTTGTTCCCAGCATAATGCATCCAAGGTTATCCAAGTGGAACTAACTCTGGGCAAAACTGCAATCCAACTTGTAGCTTGCTACAGATCCCACACCATGCCCCAGGATTCCCACTCCTCTTTTCTTGATATACAGGAAAACATTAGGGTTAAACTAAACACCCTAAAAATCGGAGATTTCAACTACCCCCCATTAATTGGGAAAACTACTCATGTACCAACTGCTTTGCTCAACGCTTTCTGGAATTCATAAATTCTAATGCCCTGGATCAACTGATCCACTCCCCCACCAGGGGCAACAATAAACTAGATCTAGTCATCACCAACATGAGTGACCAGTGTTCCACACCTGAAGTCAACTCCTTGTTGGTCAGATCCGAACATAAGCTAATCACCCTAGTTATCGGCATCCTGACAAACCCACCGTTAAGAAAACCATGGTAAAAAAATTTCTTCAAAGCCAACTTCATACTTCTTAAGACAGAAGTGGCGAACTTCATGACACCCACGCAGATGGACAATATAGTTACGACTGCTGAATCCTACACAAATGTTCTCTATAAGCACTTACACGAGTGCATGGCTCCTGCTATTCCAAACAAAACCAAGATGCTATCCTCCAAAAAAGGAAGCCAAACTGGTGTTCCCCTGCCATAAACAAACTCTACAACAGAAGGAAGAAACTGTTGGAAAAGAGAGTAAATTCCGATGAGTACAGGAGCTCCCTTGTCAGCCTCAGTAAGAAGCTGATATCCCTAATAAGATCCTCCAAGGCTAGCTACGAAAACAAAATCGCCACTGATTCTAAGGGCTACCACAAAGCATTCTATAGCTGTGTCAAGAATCTCAATGGCAACACCCAGATCTGCTTTACAGCACAACGGCACAAAAATTACAGAACCAACTGATATTGCCAACATCCTAGAAGATTGGTTCATTGCTAACATTACCCCATCTGACCCCCTAAAGGGCCCATATCTATACAAGAAGAATGCAGAGTCCCTGTAATCACACGTATGCAGGTAAAAGCTGCACTCTCTAAAACCAAAAACACAACATCCATGGGACCAGACAACATCCCAGACTGCATTTTACACAAAATTCAGAACGCACTGGCTCCCCACCTAAGCACCACGTTCAGTCATAGTCTCACATCAGGCTTTGTGCATACTGAATGGCACACAGCAACTGTTATCTCACTTCACAAAGCGGCAGCCACAACTGATCCTGGGAACTATCACCCTATTAGCCTGATGAGCCTGGTCTGCAAGGCCATGGAATTTATCATCATAGAACTCATAAACAAAGACATTGGTAACCTCGAAACTCTGGACCCCACCCAGTTCAGGTTTGTGAAAAGCAGATCATTCTGAACCTGATTGACTTCTTTGAGGCAGTCACCAAAGACGTAGACGAGGGTAAGGTGGTTCACACAGCCTATCTTGACCTCGCCAAGGCTTTCAACACCATCCCCCATTCTGGAACTATAGCTAAACTCACTAAACTAGGTATAAATCCCTACATCACAAGATGGGTTTCCAACTGGCTCACTGACAGAACCCACACTGTAAAGGTTGCAGGCTCCAAATCTGACATCAAACCAGTGACAAGTGGACTACAACAGGGTTCAGTCCTCTGATCTCTCCTGTTTGGTATCTATATCTCTGAAGCATAGGCTAACACAGAAGGGACTCACTGAGACAGATGCCTTGTGTCAGTGGCATGGCCTCAAGCTCAATGCCAAAAAGTGTATTGTCATCCCCTTTAGTAAAACCTCTGTACCCATGAACTACCACATAAACGGCAGTCTACCTAATCCTGAATGTGTGATAAGAGACCTTGGAACCCAGGTGAATAGTAGTCTCTCCTTTAATAAGCATATCTCCACAGTAGTCAGGAAATACCTCTATGTGCCACATGTCATCACAAAAGGGTTCTCATCCAGGAAAAAAGAGGTCATTGTTCCCCTCTACTCGTCTCTCATTAGACCTATTATAGAGTACAATGCCCATGTTGGAATGTACCTCACAAGACATCTGCAGCAGCTGGAAAGGCCACAGAAGTACCTCACAAAGAGGATTACTGGCCTCAAACAGATGCCCAAGACTGACCATCTCAAAAAACTTCAGCTTTACTCTTTAGCATATCGCCTACTCCGAGGAGATCTCTTCCTAACATATAAAGCTATGTTAAAACCAGAGCTGTTGGACATATTACACCTAATGAAATCCCAATCCCTCCATGCTACACACTCTAGGGACCTAAACCTTGTCAACACAATAAAAAGGACATGCTGGAGGGATAGATTCCTGTCCTGAGACTTCCTACTCTCTGGAACAAGCTACCCATCTATGTCAAGCAAAGTTCCTCATTAGCACTCTACATGAAAAATCTTGATGAATGGATGAGAAATATGAAATACAGCCCGGGCATCACTTCTGTAGCACTGCTTGACAAGGGCATTGGAAATTAACTTTCTTAGGTGGCATAAACTAGGTTGGCTAGGCTTACATTGGCCCTTGGGCTGATAGCCGAGAACCTACCTATGAACCGATGAACCTATATGCAACAAGCTTTAATACAAGGTGCTGCTGCAGCTATCATTAGTCTGCATATGCAACAAGCTTCAATACAAGGTGTTGCTGCTTCTGCTGCTATCATTAGTCTGTATGCAACAAGATTTAATACAAGGTGCTGCTGCTGCTATCGTTAATCTGTACATGCAACAAGTTTTAATATAAAGTGCTGTTGCTATCTTTATTCTGTATATGCAACAAGCTTGAATACAAGGTTCTGCTGCTGCAATCATTAATCTGTATATGCAACAAGGTTTAATACAAGGAAGTGGTGGTGCTGCTGCTGCTACCATTAATCTGTATAAGAAACAAGCTTTAATACAAGGTGCTGCTGCTGCTAAAATTAATCTGTATCTGCAACAAGTTTTAATACAAGGTGCTGCTGACATCATTAATCTGTATATGTAATAAGCTTTAATACAAGGTGGTTCTGCTGCTGATATCATTAATCTGTGTATGTAATAAGCTTTAATACAAGGTGGTACTGCTACTATCATTAATATGTATATGCAAGAAGCTTTAATTCGAGGTGCTACTGCTGCTATCATTAATCTGTATATGCAACATGCTTTAATACAAGGTGCTGCTGCTATCATTAATCTGTATAAGCAACAATCTTTAATTCAAGGTGCTACTGCTGCTATCATTAATCTGTATATGCAACACACTTTAATATGAGGTGCTGCTGCTATCGTTAATATGTTTATGCAACAAGCATTAATACAAGGTGCTGTTATTCTGCTGCTATAATTAATATCTATATGTAACAAGATTGACTACAAGGTGCTACTTTTCCTGCTGCTGTCATCAATCTGTATTTGCAAAATGTTTTAATACAAGGTGCTGCTGCTGCTATCATTAATCTGTATATACAGCATGCTTTAATGCAAGGTCCTGCTGCTATTATTAATCTGTGTATGCAACATGCTTTAATACAAGGTGGTGGTGCTTCTGCTGCTTTCATTAATCTGTATGCAACAAGCTTTAATACAAGGTGCCATTGCTGCTATCATTAATCTGCATATGTAACAAGCTTTAATACAAGGTGCTGCTGTTGATGCTATCTTTAATATGTATGGCAACAAGCTTTAATACAAGTTGGTCCTGCTGCTGCTATCATTAAACTGTATATGCAACGAGCTTTAATACTAGATGGTGCTGCTATCATTAATCTCTATATGCAACACTAATATTAAGGGCTGCTGCTATCATTAATCTGTATATGTAACAAGCTTTAATACAAAGTGCTGCTGCTATCATTAATCTGTATATGCAACACTCTTTAAAACAAGGTGGTGCTGCTGCTATCATTAATCTGTATATACAACAAGGTTTGTTACAAGGTGCTGCTGCTGTCATTAATATGTATATGCAACAAGCTTTAATACAAGGTGCTGCTGCTATCATTAATCTGTATATGCAACAAAGTTTACTACAAGGTGCTGCTGTTGCTATCTTTATTCTGTATATGCAACAAGCTTTAATACAAGGTGCTGCTGCTATCATTAATCTGTATATGCAACAAGCTTTAATACAAGGTGGTGGTGCAACTGCTGCTGCTACTATTTATCTGTATATGCAATAAGCTTTAATGCAAGTGCTGCTGCTGGTGCTATTATTAATCTGTATTTGCAACAAGTTTTAATAGAAGGTGCTGTTGCTGCTATCATTAATCTTTTTATGCAACCAACTTTAATACCAGGTGCTGCTGCTGCTATCATTTATTATTATATGTAACATGCTTTAATACAAGGTGCTGCTGCTACTATCATTAATCTCTATATGCAACAAGATTTAATACAATGTGCTACTGCTGCTGCTATAATTAATTTGTATATGCAGCACGCTTTAATACAAGGTGCTGCTGCTGTCATTAATATGTATATGCAACAAACTTTAATACAAGTGCTGCTGCTGCTATCATTAATGTGTATATGCAACAAGCTTTAATACAAGCTGCTGCTGCTATCATTCATCTGTAATGATTGTCTTCAACAATTGGCTAAGCTTCTGGTATCATTATAAGGGGATCCAGTATCTGTCTGCCTGGCACGACATGGTCAGCAGACCACGGTCCTTTGCCAGAGATGGACTGCACTTGTCGCCCTTTGTTTTCCGGATACTGACTGATGGTCTTGCTGCCCCTATAGTGCCTTTTTTAGGCAAGATTCCAATCACAAATTCAACACCATAACACGAAGAGGCAAGCCAAAACTGAGGATAATGCTACTCAATGCTAGAAGTCTAAATCTCAAAATGCACTCACTCGAGGCACTCCTTTAAACAGAGAACATCGATATCTGTGCAGTGACTGAGACCTGGTTCAGGGGTCTAGAGAGCACCCTTGCATTACCAGGCTATAACTCAGACCACACTTTTCGGCCATCTAACCTGGACCAGAACAACAAAGGTGGAGTTGGGTCCATATTCATTAAGGATATCCACACCTCCAGGCTTGTTCCCAGCATAATGCATCCGAGGTTATCCAAGTGGAACTAACTCTGGGCAAAACTGCAGTCCAACTTGTAGCTTGCTACAGATCCCACACCATGCCCCAGGATTCCCACTCCTCTTTTCTTGATATACAGGAAAACATTAGGGTTAAACCAAACACCCTAATAATCGGAGATTTCAACTACCCCCCATTAACTAGGAAAACTACTCAAGTACCAACTGCTTTGCTCAACGCTTTCTGGAATTCATAAATTCTAATGCCCTGGATCAACTGATCCACTCCCCTACCAGGGGCAACAATAAACTAGATCTAGTCATTACCAACATGAGTGACCAGTGTTCCACACCTGAAGTCAACTCCTTGTTGGTCAGATCCGAACATAAGCTAATCACCCTAGTTATCGGCATCCTGACAAACCCACCATTAAGAAAACCATGGTAAAAATTCCAGTGGGACTTCAACTGCAATCCG
>NC_056730.1:1004576824-1004592047 GCF_019279795.1 Protopterus annectens | reverse complement strand
CCAATGACAATAGTATTTTACTGTATTGCATCGAAAGTTAATGGAGACATTTGCTAAAATTTGTACAAAGAGCTATATTAGAGGTATAATAGTAAACGTAAGAAAAAACATTGCAATAATATTACTTATGATGAAAAATATTTACATAATTTGTATAATAATAAAAATATTACAATGAAACCATCACATAAAGGAGGTTATTATAAACTCACTATGGAACTATGTTAGGAGATATTAGTACATACAGACAAATAACTAAAGCAGACATAATGATAATAAAGACACATATAGACAGGGGCGGCCCATGCTATTGGACTGCTGGACTGCAGCCCCCTCAAAACAAAAAGAAATAAAAATAGAAAAAAAAAATTGTTTAAATTTTCGCGGACTTCGCGCATGCGCAGTAGTCCTGACTACTGCGCATCTATGCACATGCTCCAGGCAGTCCGGCAGTCCCCATAGGGAAATACAAGGAGATGTCTGTGCACTTTTAAAGTGCACAGACTCGCTGGGATAATGTGTCGGGTCCGGACTGCAACAGCAGCAGTCAGGAATTACAGTCTCGTCAGGAAGGAGTGGAGTTTTGATTTCAGGGATCTCGCGGTTCTTGAAGCATTGCGCGGGCAGGATGTACATTAGCTGGATATTATGGAGAACGGACAGGTAAGTGTATGGTGCTTTTTACAATGTATGGTACTTGCTGCTTTTATACTTGATTGTGTGTGTATGGTGCTTTTATACTTGATTGTGTGTGTATGGTGCTTTTTACTTTTACTGTGTGCGTGTGTGAGCTAGCTTTACTTACTTATTTAATGGCTGCAGGCAGGGTTACAGTTGTTTATGGCATGGCTGGAGGCTCTGTGCTAGTGTGCTTTTCATTTTACATTAACGAACAGCTGCAGGGCAGCCTTCTTTTACTTATTGGCTGCAGAGAAACTGTGCAGGCAGGATTAAACATGTGTGTGTGTGTGTGTGTGTGTGTGTGTGTGTGTGTGTGTGTGTGTGTGTGTAAATGCCCCAGGTGCTCATGGTGGTGTGGTAGGGAATACCTCAGTCTTGAACCCTGTACCCTGTATGCAGGTTTTAAAGACTTGAGTTCCCTACCCACCACCATTATAATAAATAATTACCAGATTGTTGCCTCATATTTGATCCTGATCTGTTCCTCATAATATCTGTAGGTTTATAAATGTTGCAATGCTTGATATTTGATGGTGTAGTAGTAGCATTGTTGCCTCACAGCTCGCAGGTTCTCAGGTTTGATTCTTGGCTGGGGTTCCTTCTTTGTAGGGTCTGTTGTTATCTTCTACGTGGGTTTGCTTTTTATTTGATGGTGCACTGGTAGCATTGTTGCCTCACAGACTGCAGGTTCTCAGGTTTGATTCTTGGCTGGGAGTTCCTTCTTTGTGCGGCCCAGGGTCTTTCGTTATCTTCTACCTGTGTTTGTGTGGGTTTGCTTTTATTTGATGTTGCACTGGTAGCATTGTTGCCTCACAGCTGCAGGTTCTCAGGTTTGATTCTTGGCTGGGGTTCCTTCTTTGTGGGGTCTGTTATATTCTCCCTGTGTTTGTATTGGTTTGTTTTTATTTGATGGTGCACTGGTAGCATTGTTGCCCCACAGCTGCAGGTTCTCGGGTTTGATTCCTGGCTGGGGTTCCTTCTTTATGGGGTCTGTATCTTCTCCCTGTGTTTGTGTGGGTTTGCTTTTGTGTCCTCCCATGTTACAGAACATGTCTGCATTATTTCTTCCTGGGCCTCTGCTGAAAATTGTTTTTTTTGTTCCAAGTCAGACTGTCCTGATTAAAAAATGTTAAATAAAATTGACAGGCTTTTGAATTTCAGACTTCAGGTTTCTGAATGTTTAATTCCTTGCATATTTGATGGTGCAGTGGTAGTATTGTTGCCTCACATCTATAGGTTTTCTGGTTTGATTCTTGGTTGGGGTGCCTTCTGCTTCCTTGGAGTCTAGCATCTCCTCCTGTGTTTGTGTGGATTTGCTCAGGTTCCCTGTCATTTTACAAAGGCGTGTCTGCAGTATTAATCCTAGGTCTCTGCTGAAAATTGTTTTGTTCTGTCAGCAGTAAAAGATTGACTGGCATTTGAATTTCAAAGTTCATGTTCTTCGAAGGAATACATAGTAGCACAACCTTTTTTCTAGCAATTTTCTAAAGTTTATAAGATGAATATTTTAAATTTGTCCCTATTTTTTGGGACTGTATTCCCCATTATTGGCCCAAGTCAAGGTTTTTGTGCTAAGGTTGACAGCTATGGCAGGAGAACTGAATTCACTGAATATGTTTGAGGCTGTATTCCCTCATTACTGGAGTTTGTCCAGGTGTTTTTGTACTAAGAGGTTGACAGCTATATGGTGAGAACTGAATTCACTAAATGATAGCCATTTAAGTTTCAGTCTTCCTCTTTTACAAAGCAACTGATGTGGTGTAGTGGTATGTTACTCTGACTGTTTTGCTCAGGGACCTTGGCAGTAAAATGTATGGTGGCAACACAACATTTTATTCTAGCAACTTTCAAGATTATACAAGCAATGTTTAATGTGTCCCTGGTTTTGGGCTTTTGGCCCCAATACATTTTGGCTTTTCCAGTTTCTTGAGCTTCTGAAGTTGAGATGCAGTTGAGTATTGAGTGAGGTTACAAGGAGCTGAGAGCTGCAGGGAATAGAAGTTTAGTGCTTTGCCTAATTAATACTATAGCACAACAGGTTGTGTACTTGCTTTTGATGCAGAAGGCTGTGGGTTCTACTCCCACAAGGGGTGGATGCTGCCGTACTGAGAATGTTCTCCTTGGTGAAGATACTAACTATGAGTCTGTTATCAGTTTGCCATCAATTTCCTCTTGCAATATTATTACTAGCTTATCATTTTTTAATGTAATATAGGCAATTTATTCCTGAGGGGCAACAGACACTTTATTTTTCGATGAAACCATGAAATATAAAGGTGATTGCTAGCAGCAACCGCTTCATTAGTTACAGATTTCTTTGATGTGGAATTATTTAGATGACTTACTTCAGAGATTGTGCATATTTACTGATAATGGACTGTAGAATTGTGCATATTTACTGATAAAGGTGGACTGTAGAATTGTGCATATTTACTGATAATGGTGGACTGTAGAATTGTGCATATTTACTAATAATGGTGGACTGTGGAATTGTGCATATTTACTAATAATGGTGGACTGTAGGGTGTGTATATTTACTAATAATGGTGGACTGTGGAAGTCTGAGTAGACTTTTTTATGATAAATGTTCTCAACAGGGCAGTTTTGCCATTATGGGTGCATATGGTTTGTTTCATTGCTTACTGGAAAAATGTTCAAAACAAATTTAAAACACCCTCTAACAAGTGTACTGCATTGTACAAGGAATATAATTTTAGTACAATGAGGAAGGTGTATCAAAGAGCACATGTATGTTTCGTATGCAAGGGGCCTATGATTTGAAAACAGCCCAAAATTAATCTTTATCTGCCACTGGCAAAATGTATTATCTTTGAATGTGGGTTTCAATGCTGTTGCAATGAGTGTGAGTTTCAAGGGCAGAGAAGTTTTAATGCTAAGTTTTCATTGTGAGACTGCATTGCTTTGTTTAACAGATGACTTAGTGTCTGTGCTGTAAAATACAAAATAAAACTTTCAAATGAAGTCCAACTCATCATAGAAGTAAAGCAGTATACACATTAGTGTTTATGGTAAATGGAGTGAAATAGCCAAGTAATGGTTCATTGGAATGGCTGCAGAGGCTCCATTCAACCATTATTTTGTGTATTGTCAGGGGAAGGGCAGCAAACTCAAACAGGCCCAGCTGAACTATACCTCCCAACTGTTCAGATTTTCAAAGAATGAATAGATTTTTGCTTCTTATTTTTGGTTTGTTCTTCATAGAATTTGTAGTTTTCTGGCAAATCATTTAGGAATTAAGTCACTAAATAATAAGTTTCAGACTTCATAACCTTCAGAAAAATGCATGTTAAAGTAAGAGCTGTTCTCAATTTATACAAGAGCAATTTTTAGTACTGTTTATATGTGCCCCCAATATATTTGGCCTTGTTCAGATTTACTGCATTAACAGGTTGAGAGGTACATGCAAATAAATTGCTTTATAGAATTAGGCATAGCCAACCTCTCAACTGTCCCCAATTTTTGGCTCAAAATGTTGCTCTTCCCCCGAATAATCCCTCTGCAAAATAGCAATTTTGGAAGAAAACATGGAGGGTTTACAATTAAGAAATAACTGTAATAATCAAAGTTATAGATTACTTGAAATGCATGTAGATTTGTTATTTTGTCAGCTGCTCAAGGTAGCAGTACTAATATTAAAATGTCCCTTCGTTGACAGGTAGCAGCTGTATTGTGTGTCTATTTTATATTTTTGCATCACATTTTTGGTCCATTTTTCATAAAATTGTGTTTTTTGGCAAATTAGTGACAAATCACTAAAGACTGAAGTTAGAAAATGACAGACATTTGAGTTTCAGATTTTATACCCTTCAGAAATTTCATACTAATGCAAGACCTATTCTATTATCTTTCTAAGTTTATTAGAGCAATATTTAAAAATTGTCCTTATTTTGGGCCTTTGTCCCACTTCTGTGTATGGCTTTGTCCAGATTTCTTGCTCTTGAGGGTTGAGAAGTATGACAAATGTGTCAGGGCCATCACAGTCAACCAGAGATTTCAAATTGTGACATGCTTGTTTCACCTCCCCATGTAGTGACTCTGGATGTGTCCAAGCAAGGCAAGGGAGTAGTTGTATCTACCTTGGATGGGAGGACACACTGCATAAATACTACAGTGGCTTTTCATCATCCTTGATTTTGCAGAATGGTCTGGTTTCTGTCATATTTTTGTACTGTTGATTTATGCTTATTACTCAGATTTATGCTTATAACTCAAAGTGCCTGTTGCTCTGTGTTTAAGTAGCAATGCTTTAATGACCATAAGGTAAGCTTGTCTGAGATAAATAAGATGCAAGTAAGCTTTAATAAGCATATGGTTAAAGAATTGCCAACATTGAAAGCCTTTCTGTTGTTGCCATGCAGAGGATACTTGACTAGATAATGTATAAGCCTTGGGTATTAAAGGACAGGATTCCATTATTTTAAAAGCTCATTACACTTGTTGGAGACTTCCAGTCATCTCTACAGACTTTACCCGTAAACTAAACAGAATGCCAATCATGTGTGGTCCATAACCTGTACAGTAATCCTTTAAGCAGTGTATCTTGAGCTTGTTTCTTGTTTGCTTTTCATTTTTTACTTTTATCATGTTTTCCCCATGAAACAAGTTGTCAGGCAACAGGTCTTTTTGGATAAGAAACATTTTTTACAGAGTGGGGGCATCACATAGATTTCTACTTTCAGCATGTTACTTGGTACTTTAATAAAGCTGAATATATTATAATTAGAACTGCAGTGCAAGGAGAAGTGGTTTGAGTTGAGTGCTTCTAGTTTTTCTTATACTTGATTTTGACTGGCATTCCAGTAATGTATTTAAAAAGTAATTTTTTCATGCCTCACAACCTTTTGTTTCCATCTAGATATTAAGTAAGCTGTCATGCAGCCAATGCATTGAAATATTTTTATTCTTCTACACTTATTTTTGTCTTGATTGGACTTTCATAATAATGGTTTGCCACCCAGGGCAGCGTATTTAATTAAAGTTAGTTTTTTGTGGTTGTGTGCATAGCTCTTCCCCTTTCTGGTTGACCACACCCCTTCCCCTTGACCCCACCCATTCAGCTGTCTCCTGCAGCCCCCCTGTGATTTGAAGTCACCAGCCGCCACTGCATATAGATCAAAAGATAAATGAACTGGTTGCACTTAGATATATTTCATTGGAGCTAGCTAATTATTGTAGAGTGGACCATCCAGTAATAACTCTCATACAAGGGATCCCGAAAATACATAAGGACCCCCAAAAAAACACCACTTAGACCAATAGTAAATGGAGCAGGGAGGTTAACAGAGCTGTTCTCTCTCTCTCTCTCTCTCTCTATATATATATATATATATATATATATATGTGTAGAAAAACATCTAAGATTGGTTTTGAATGGTAACCAGTATATATTAAAAGACACACAGCAGTTTTTAAGTGATTTATTTGCATTTTCATCCAGAAATATAAATATTATGTTGATGCATCTAGTGACAATGGATGTAAGATCGTTATGTACTATTATACCTAATGATGAGGAAAGTCATGCCCTTAAGATATATTTAACCAAATATGGTAAATATGATTCCAAACTAGTACAAACTGTCATAGTGTTATCGTTTAATGTGTTTGTATTCAAAAAGTAATATTATTTACAAATTGATAGCGTAGCTATGGGCACAGCATGTGCAATTAGCTACACTAACATGGGGAATGAAGAGATGAAAAGTCAGCAAGCAAAGGAGAGTAGTAGTGCTGAAACTGAATTCATCCTCAGGTCTTGGTGAGTACCTTCAGCAGGTGGATCTTGTTTTTACAAAATCTCACCAAGGTGACACTGATATATAGACTGTATTTATATAGCATATATCATGGACAGAAGTAGGTTAAAAACTAAAAAAAGATAGCTGGGTGCACAAGACCCAGGATAAAAAAAAGTGCCAAATCCTGCTAGACCCACTGATGCCAGGAATGGAAAAGATGACAGTGTAGAATCCTCAAAATACAGAAACATTCCTACAATGGGGCCAGGTCAGGCCCAGGGGGGGATGCCCCCCCTATTGTAGAAGGAAGTAGCAGTCCACAAAAAACACAAAAACTGATAGGCCAAAGAAGAGACATAAAGATGATAAAGTGGACTGTTGAGGATAAGAAAGAAATTATGTATTGTTACTATTATGCAAAAAGGCCAGAATTTCCAGATACAAGATATACAAAACGATTAAGAGAGAAATTAGAGGAAAGAAAAATACTTCCGCAAGAAAAACTCTCAGAAGCTTCAAATGAAAATTTGTGTTCACTGATGCCACAGATTTATGAAAAACAGTATATAGATCAAGAAACCTTGACCTGTTTGGAAAAAGAAGCATCTGAGGAAGTGCAAAAATATAAACAACAAACCAATAGATATTTGAAAAGTATAAAAAAGAAATATGGACATTTGAAAGAAAGCGAGATTTGATATGGTGCAATATGTTTGCTAAGGAGAAAGCCAAATTAATCAATGTGAAGAAAGCAGCCTCAGAGATATTCGAAGAGAAATACAGGCAAAAACATCCAGAAAATTTCACAATAAAAAAATAACATCACAAAGATGGAACATAGAAAAGAAGATTAGTAAAGCAGAAGTCAAAAAAATAAAAGTTGAAGTTTTGGAGTACCTGTAAAGTGAATGATTTGGTGTAGAAGGCCTAGCACGGGTTACATCACAGCAGGATGGAGCGCATTCCCAAAGTAGAGAGAAACCGGAAGATCAGGAAACATCTGAAGAAGACATTTGGACATGGGAAAGAAAACGAGGTTTAATATGGTGTCATATTTATGCAAAGGAGAAAGCAAAACTAACCAATACAAAAAGAGCAGCACCAAAGATATTTGAAGAGAAATACAGGCAAAGGAATCCAGACATGGAGGAAAACTTTACAATACAAAAAATAAGACAAAGAGGAAAAGCAGAAAAGGAGATCAGTAATGGAGAAGTTAAAGAAATAGAAATTGAGGTCATGGAGTACCTGCGAAGTGAAGGAATCAGTGTAGAAAATCTAATTCATAAAGCACCACAACAGGATAGAGTAATGGATATCCAAATTAAGGGGAAATCATTGGAACAGGAAGCAATTGGTCAGGTGCCATATGAAAATAATTTAGAGCCTTCCACACGAAACAAGTCTAAACATTCACTTGAAGTTAGACAGCAATAGAAGGAATGTGAAACTGTGGAAAATCTGATGCAGTCAATGTTGAAGGAGTGATAGGCCAGTGAGTTCCCATATGATAGAGCTACAGATGGCGCCGGATGAAGTTGAAGAGAATGTGCCACAGGAAGCTGTTATAGAATATTCTATAGAATGCCCACATGAATTGGAAAACAAGGGATGTGCCCTTAGTTTGGAAGAAAATGAGCTAAGAGAAGAGTTGCTTGATTTAATAGACATAGACTGATATATCAAGAAAAATAAAAGAAATATACTGCAGAGGGTTAACAAAACTCAAAAAGTCAGAAGTTTGATAAAACAAATGAACACAGTAATTAGGACTGTCCATAGAGATCCATGTGCTATAGCAGTAGGAAACAGGATATATTACTGTGCAGCTAAATTAATAACTGATAAAGTTCTACCACAACAACACAGGGTAGTGAGGGAAAGGAAGGGGAGAAATCAAATGCTATCATGGAAATATCGAATAGAGAAAACTATAAAGCACTTAAGACAAGAAGTGCCACTGTTAGAAGATTATAGAAGAGGGAATAGATTAACAAAAAATACTAAGAAAAATAGATGTGATAAAAGCAATGTGCAGTATTAGAACAGACCAGAATCTATCATGCACTATTGCAAATAACAAACTAAAAATTTCAGCACTGGTGGGAAGACTTAGAAGATATGAAAATAAATATAAAGGAAAAGTACAAAATAAGCAATTTATTGATGATCCAAAAAAAAATTATAGAGAATTGAGAAATAAGGTAAAAAGAATTGAAAGACTTCCAAAAAAAGAAGAAATGGATATAGTTTAGAGAAGTATCTATGAAGATTCTGTGGAATTTCACAAGGATGCTATATGGATAGAAGAAGTTAAAGAAAGAATAAGAGGTTCAAAGGTACAGGATATGAAATGGGATGAAGTAACAGCCAGAGAGACTGGAAAAAGTTAAGAAAAGCTTCTAACTGCAAAACCCCAGGCCCAGATGCAGTACCTAATTTTTGGCTGAAAGTATTAACATCTTTGCAGGAAGATTTAGCAATGAGTAAGAATTATTTATATGCACACCCCAAACAGACTCCAACCTGGTTAACAACAGAAAAAAACAATGTTCCTACTTAAGAGTGAACCTGGAAGCTACAGTAAAAATTATAGACCAATAACTTGCCTTCCAACGATGTATAAACTATACACGAGAATTGATGCTAACAGAGTTTATAGTCATTTAGAAGAAAACTCAATTATGGCAATAGAACAAAGGGCAATAAATGAAAATCATATGGAACAAAGGTTCATTTGTTGTTAAATAAAGTCATAGTGGAGAACTGTAAAAAGTGGAAGAATCTAAGTATGGCATGGACTGACTACAAAAAGCATTTGATAGTATCCCACATTCATGGATAAAAGAGTGCTTAAAAATGTATAAGATGCACCCTACACTGATTGACTAAATTACAGTGACCATAAAACAGTGGCAGACCACTTTGCAATTAAGCCATGCTAAAGGACAAATTATTATCTCAGGGAAAAAAATTCAAAGGGGGATATTCCAAGGTGACTCTCTGTCACCGCTGCTATTCTACCTTGTCCTTAACCCATTAAGCTGTATACTTAACAGCTTGGGCCATGGCAATAATTTGGCACTTAGAAAACAGCAAAGTGTAAAGACTTCTCATATTCTCTTTGTTGATGATTTAAAACTGTATAGCTCATCAGACGAGGAACCGAAAGCACCACTGCAAGTTGTCAAAACTTTTTCAGATGATATAAGAATGTAACTTGGTCTTGATAAATGTGCAAAAGCAACCTTTAAAGCAGAAAAACTGCAACGTCAGGAAAAGATCAGTTTGGGACAAGAATGTGATATAAAAGAACGTGAGCAAGAGGGATTGTACAAATACTTGGGAATTGATGAAGGATCAACAATAAAACACGAACAAATGCAAATAAAACTTAGTAAGGAATATTTCAGAAGACTTAAATTAATCCTGAAAACAGCACTGACATCTAGGAACACAATTCAAGCTATAAACCAATTTGTTTTTCCTGACCTAACTTACAGTTTTGGAGTGACTGACTGACCCCAAAATGTGTTGAATAGATTAGATAAGAAAACAAGAAGGATGCTTCATGCTCAACAAATGAGTTATAAAAATCAGTGCATACCAAGATTATATATTCCCCATTCTGAAGGAGGGATGGACCTCCTTGAAATTGATTATATGTATAGATCTGCAATCATGGGACTCCACACATATCTGCTGACCTCACAAGAACCAAACGTAGTGAAAGTTTTGAAACATGAGGAGAATAAATCTAAGATGACTTCTCTGCTTAATTTAGCAGAAGCATATTGGTGTCAAGCAGGAATGGAAATCAAACCAGAAGTGGATAAAAATCAGGCAGTAATTGAATGTGCCAAAAAACAAAAGAAAGAATATAAGAAGAAGGACCAGATGAGAATGCAAAAAATGTGGAAAAAGAATAAATATAGTTGCAAGTATAGAAAACTTCTGGAAGAACCTCATGTTGATCAGGAACAAACGCATGAATGGTTAAGGAGAGGCAAATTCAAACCAAGAGATGAAAGGTTAATATTGGCAGCCCAAGACAGTGAGCTACATACACATTTGTTTACAAAGTCCATTGAACATGTGGGAGAAACAGACAAATGTAGGCTTTGTAAAACCGAACTGGAAACAGTTGCACACCATGTTGGAGGTTGTGACATACTAATGACAGAAGGATTGTATACTGAAAAGCATAATAATGTGGCAAGATTGTTACACTGGGGATTGTGCAAACATTATGGTATTCAAGTGGCTGAAAAACACTGGAAACATCAGCTACAAAGCATCATAGAAAATTAAGTTTATATCACATGGGTCCACCCATTACCGACAGTTCAAAAGATAGAGATACTAGAAAACTGGATATAGTGGTTCAAGAAAAGAAGACAAGAGTAGCATTGATTACTGAAATCACCACAACCAGTGACTACAGTGTCTTGCATACAGAGAGACACAAAGTCATAAAATATCAGGATCTGCAGGCAGAAATGAGAGCAATGTGGAAGAAAGATACCCACACTGTTCCAATAGTAGTAGGAGCAACTGGTCTTATAAAAAAGAATCTACAGTTGTATTTAGATATGTTACCAGTCCATGTAACTCTGTATGAATTGCAGAAGGGCCATACTGGGCACACTGTGGGTGCTCTAAAGAGCACTTTTGGCTGACATCAAAGATTGAAATAATACTAGTTTCATAATCTTTAATTGTACTTTGACTTAGGAATGGGGTCCATTCCCGTCATGGTATTAGAAAACCATAAAAAATTGGAGAAATCAAAGAAGAGAAGTATGTGGTCAATGAAGGAAGATATGCTACATACGTCCCCTTTTATCATTGTTTCATTGACGACATTTTCCTCCGGTGGGCAGGTTCAGTGGATGAGTTAAATGAGTTTATAGAGTCTGGCTGTTATACTTGGTGGCTTTGCAGTTGCCCGCCCCTACTGTAAATCTGATCTGGGACACTCCTCCCAGTCTAGTGTCATTAGCTCATTCTACCTAATACAGAGAGAACATTTGATAAGGCCTTCTGTTTCTCCCTTTTCCCTTCAAAAAAAAAAAACATTTTTGCCTGAATCTCGTGTTCTGACTGTGCTTCTCAAACATTTTGGAAATATAGAGTTTATTTTAGAGCATTTATTATAACTGTATATTGCCTTAATATTGCTACAGCTCAAGCAATTTCTAGGGTTGTACCCTGCATTTTGAAGTGTTTGTGTGTTTTAGCTGCTTTTCTGTATATATATATATATATATATATATATATATATACTTCTCTGTATATGTAGACTAGCTACTTATTCTGCTGTGTTACTGCCTCTTAAATCGTTTTTCAGTTGTGCATTTGCCTTGCTTCATTAAAAAAGTTTTAAATTGCTAATTTTGTAGAGTTTTAATTGCATTTACTGTTTAGGACTACACACTCAAGTGTGTTAGCCTTTTTCTGTGTTTATTTACTGTATTATTGTATTGTTTAGCCTGTTTCAACAAAAACATACTATCTTGTTTGCTTGTTTCCCACCTTTTCTAGCCAGTCCATATCCCAGGCTTTGCTTGTCTCAAGACTTTATTTTCTGTGCTCAGAGCTATCCAGACCTTGCTGTGGTAGAGGGAAGTCCTACTGCTTACCAATGGGACTGGTGAGCATTGTACTGCCTATCTAATGCTAAAGGAGTGGTTTTCAGCTCTGAAATTGTAATTTTATTAGCCTTTTTGGGCTGATTTCTATCCTTTTCAACTTTCTGACTTAGAAACGCATGTGTTTGCACATTTTTCTGCTGATCGTAAGTAATCTGGCGAGTGCTACAGTTAAACTATTCCAGGTGCCAGAAAGTGTGCTCTTCAAAATTTCCCTTAAAACTAACAGGTTTCTCAGTAGTAGCACTAAAAGTTGAACCTCTGTGACTAGCACTTACTCTAGAACCTGCTGGAAAGCACTACGAAGCCTGAAACTGATTCAAGCACTCATCTTTCCATGTCAATAAGGAAAAATTAATCATAGGCACTAAACAGCCTATAATTACAAAGTACCTTGCAAAGGTAAGGGAAAACAGCTCAGGAAACTTTTACAAAATGCACCTAAACAGGCATGTCCAAGGGTCAGCTTCCAGTGATTTCTCCTGTCCAGCTGGTGAATCTGGGCATACTGGGGCAGTGCAGCAACTGCCTCATGTACACAGACAATCCTTTCCTCCTATCACCCAACACTACAACCTGCGTGAGATGCACTTACATAGCCAAACTGGAAGCAAAGCTCTCTCTGGCCAAGATTGTGCTAGACAGTCAAGAGGAGAAGGTTAACACCTGCATTAGACCTCAAGCAACTCATAGCCGTACAATACCCACACGATCAACACCTTTTACTCCACATAGCAACACTTAAACCCACATATGCTGACGCCTTTAACATTAACCTGCCTCCAAGCAACAAGGACCTCTCTGAAGCTTCTAAATGCAAACAAACACCACTCCCAC
Source organism: Protopterus annectens (assembly GCF_019279795.1). Lineage (NCBI taxonomy): Eukaryota > Metazoa > Chordata > Ceratodontiformes > Protopteridae > Protopterus > Protopterus annectens. The sequence continues at coordinate 1,004,579,119 of NC_056730.1, read as the reverse complement.
AACCAAAGTGACACACATAGCTCACAACACCAGTGTGCCACCCAACAACAGACCCTAAGGCAAGACAATGTACCCAACACTTTGAAAGTCATACGTAGTGACTCTATAGTCAGGCATACTGATGTCCCACTCACCAGGCTGAACAAGGAGAAAATTACAGTCAGCTGCCCGATCGGTGCAAAAGAACTGCCACATAATGCATGCACTCCAACTCACTCCACAACAAGTACAAATATGACTCTGTCATTGGTCCATGCTGGAGTGAATGACTTCTGAAGACATACACTCCCTGGACTACATGAAAGAGAAACATGGAAGAGCTCTCAGCGGATCATGCTTGACCCAGGCAGTGTAATGACCCACAGCCCTGAGTAGCTTCCTTCTGCCTTCAGCCTAGGAATGATGCACCCACAGTATAAGGACACACAATGATTTTACCGCTAACAATTGGCTAACAAGCTTCTGAATTGTCATTCAAAGGGGGGATCCAGTATTTATGGTTACGTCTGGGAAAACCAGCATCGACAAAACCACTGATGCTTCTTGCCAGGGATGGTCTGCACCAAGCACTCCTGGGACCAGTTCCAGATTTACTGCTAAAAGCTCTTTTAAGCCACCCCCCTATATAGTGCCTCTTTTAGGCAAAGGTTCAAAGGGATAAAACCACCACACGTGAATACATGAATACAGAAGCATGCAAAAATCTGAATCTAATAGTACTACTCAATGCTAGAAGTCTAAACTCCTCAAAATGGCACTCCTCTCTAGGCACTCCTAAAAATGGAGTAAATTACCCACATCTGTCCAGTAACTGAGACCTGGTTTCAAGGCTCCAGAGAGCACCCCTGCAAGCTACTAAGTTTGCTAATTCTGCAATTCACACACCACTTTTTGCCACAAGGAACCAAGACCAAACACTCAAAGGTGGAGGAGTGTGTGGCATATTCACACAAGGATATTCACACCTCCAGGCTAGTTGCCCAACACAGTATACAAAATTACTCAGGTGCAACTAACACTCAGTAAGACTGCAATCCAATTTGTGGAAGCTTTGCTACAGATGATTACCCCCCACCATGCCCCAAAGACTTTCTCACTACACCTTTCTAAACATACTGAAAATATTAAGATACAGCCAAACACCCCTAATACTGGGTGATTTCAACTAATCCTGCCATATTAATGGGGAGAAACTACTCCAGGTACCTCAACTCTTTTTCCCAAGCGGTTCTTGGAATTCATACAAGATTCCCAAATAATCCCTGGATCAACTAATCCATTTGAACCTAAATTAGGGCTTCAACTGTATCCTAGATGTGGTCATTTACCAACATGGGAAATAGATGCTCCACACACCAGTGGTGCCACCTCACCCTACTGGTCAGAGTCTGACCATGGCCAATCACGCCCTTCCACATCCCACCCCCACCACTCCCAGTAGAAACCTCCTTAAAAACTTCTCAAAAGCAACTTCAGCTACAGAAGTCAGAAGTGACAAACTTCACAACACCACACAGAGCGGGATCTATGCCCAAGAGATTCGGCTACAGGGAATCCTACACTAAAGGCACTCCCTGAGCACATGCACAAATTAGCGAATTGTGTCATCCCAAATAGAATCAAGATGCTCTTCTCCAAAAGAAGAGGAGAGCCAGAAATCTGAGCAGTCCCCTGCTATAAACAAACTATACAACAGAAGGAAAAACTGTTGCAGAAAAGAAATCGGGATGCAAAAACTCCTCACCAAGCCTCAGTAAGAAGCTGAGATCCCTCTCATAAAATCCTCAAAAGCTAGTTCTGACGAAAGCCAAATTGCCAAAGATTCCAAAGAGACAACGACAGGAGCATTTCTATAGTTATGTAAGAATCTAAATGGCAGTACTCAGATCTACTCCCTGAGCTACAACAGAATGGCATTAAATATATGCTGATCCCAAGGATATTGCCAGCACTCCCTGGCAGATCAATTTAGTAGCCAACCACCCTCACCCTGAGAGGGCCCATCTCAATACAAGATTGCCAAATTCCGATAATCATGGCCACACACAGGTAGAAACCGCGCTTTCTCCAAGCTAAGATACAGGTATCCATGGGACCAGATGACATCCCAGGTTGTGTACACATGAACTACAAAATGAACGGTACCTCCCACCCTGGGAATTGTCCTATTTTAACAAACCTCACCTCAGGCCGTTGCCCACTGGAGTGGCACACACAGCTGAAGTTATCCCAGCTCCTGGGGAGGTCTGCATTGGATCGGGCACTACATCCCATCAGTCTAACAAGCCTGATCTG
>NC_056730.1:1004449523-1004576324 GCF_019279795.1 Protopterus annectens | reverse complement strand
CTGCTGCTACCATTAATCTGTATCTGCAAAAAAGATTTAATACAAGGTGCTGCTGCTGCTGCTATCATTAATCTGTATATACAACAAGCTTTAATACAAGGTGCTGCTGCTATGAATCTGTATTTGCAAAAAGCTTTAATACAAGGTGCTACTTCTGCAATAATTAATCTGTATATGTAACAAGCTTTAATACAAGGTGGTTCTGCTGCAGCTATCATTAATATGTATATGTAATAAGCTTTAAAACAAGGTGCTGCTGCTATCATTAATCTGTGTAAGCAACACGCTTTAATACAAGTTGCTGCTGTTATCATTAATCTGTAAAAGCAACAAGCTTTAATACAAGGTGCTGCTGCTATCATTAATCTGTATATGCAACAATCATTAATACAAGGTGCTGCTATTCTGTTGCAATCATTAATCTGTATATGTAACAAGATTGAACACAAGGTGCTACTGTTCCTGCTGCTATTTTTAATCTGTATTTGCAAAAAGCTTTAATACAAGGTGCTGTTACTGCTATCAGTAATCCGTATATAGGTTCATAGGTTCATAGGTTTATACTAGGCTATCTGCCCGAGGGCATTTACAAGCCTAGCCCATAGTTTTGTGGCTTACGCTATCCCTTTAGTATGGGGAACTATACCCATTATTTTGCTGTGCCTCTATCGAGCAGTGACACTGAGGTAATCCCTGGGGTATATCTGCGATCTCCCATCCATTGGTCAAGATTTCTCTTGAACAAGGCCAGCGAGGTGCTCTGCCTCACATATACCGGGATTTTGTTCCACAGCATAGGGAGTCTTTGGGTGATGAATCTATCCCTCCAGCACATCCTATTAATAGCCGTGTCGAGGTTTAAGTCTCCCGCCCTTGTGGCTCTGACGGATCTAAATTTTTTGAGGTGAAGCATATTCATCAAATCTGGGTTTGACATGGCCTTGTATGTCAGGCACAGGTCACCTCTGAGCAGTGCGACTGAATAGAGCTGAAGTTCTTTCAGTCGGGCAGCATAGGACAGATTTTTGAGACCCTTTATCCTTTTGGTGAGGAACTTTTGTGGCCTCTCCAGCTGCTGCAAGTGTCGGGTCAGATACATTCCGAATGGGGCATTGTACTCAATCATTGGTCTGATGAGTGATGAGTATAGGGAAACTATGACCTCCCTTGATCTAGATGTGAATCCCTTCATGATAAGGTGGGCAATGTAGAAGGTCTTCCTAACTACTTTAGCTACATGGGTGTCGAATGACAGGCTACTGTCAACCTGGGTCCCCAGGTCCCTAATAACTTCTTCTGTGCTCAGTGGATTGCCACCTATATGGTAGCTAGGGGTAACCTTGTTTTCCCAAGGGTATGACTATGCATTTTGGCATTTAACTTTAGGCCATGGCTCTGGCACCAGTTATCCATTTCTGTGAGACCCTTCTGAAGGATATCTGTGTCAGATGTGTTTTCGACTACCCAGTTTGCAGTCATCTGCAAACTTTGTCAGCCATAACCCTCCTGTGTTTGTTTGTACTGAAAGTAGATGCCAAACAAGAGTGGGCCCAGGACTGAGCCCTGTGGGATGCCACTTGTGACAGGCTTTGAGTCTGACATGGCGCCAGCAACTCTGACCCTGTGGGTTCTGTCACTCAGCCAGTTTGCAACCCATCTTGTGATGTATGGGTTAACATTTAAGCTGATGAGTTTTTCAATGATACCCAGTGGGGTATTGTATCGAGGCTTTGCCAGATCGAGGTAGGCTGTATGGACTGCCTTTCCCTCATCAATGGCTTTGGTGACTGTTTCGAAAAAGTCAACCAAGTTTAAAAGGCATGATCTGCCTTTGACAAAGCCAAACTGGGTTGGATCCAAAGTCTGCAAATTCCCTATGTCTTTATTTATGAGATCCATTATGATCCTCTCCATGGCTTTGCAGATAAGGCTTGTCAAGCTAATGGGCCGGTAATTCCCAGGGTCGGTGAAGGCACCGCCTTTATGAAGTGGGACTACTGTGGCAGTGCGCCACTCCCTGGGTATGTATCCAGAGGTGAGACTATGATTAAACAGCTGTCCTAGCTGTGGGTTTAATTCCTCATTGAGTTCATGGAGCACACAGCCGGGGACACCATCAGGTCCCATGGATGCTGTGTTTTTTGCTTTGGAGAGAGCAGTTCTCACTTGGGCATTAGAGATGTTTGGGGGGCTGCAATAGTTTGGTATAGATATCTCTCCTTTTGGAGGGGAGGGGGGAGAAGTTTGCACTGAACCTGTCAGCCAGTATGTTGGCAATGTCTGTAGGATCAGTAATCTTCACATCATTTTGAACTAGTTCTGAGCATATCTGGGAGTTTCCTCCCAGATTTCTAACATAGCTAAAGAAGGCCTTATGATTGTCTTTTGAGTCTTTAGCTATTTTTCTCTCAAAATTTGCTTTGGATGATTTTATGAGAGCTCTTAGTTTTTTTACTTGTAGTGATCAAAGGTGTCTTACCTTTTAAGGATTTTGCTCTATCTTGTAGTAGCTTCCTCCTTTTGTTGTAGAGTTTGTTTATGGCTGGGGTCCACCAGACTGGACACTTGCCTTTGGTACAAAGAGTCTTTGTTTTGCTTGGGATTGCCTTATCCATGCAGTCCTGTAGGTGCTGGTAGAAGGCATTTGTAAGTGATTCAGCGGCTTGGGTACTGTTTTCTGCCGGCTCGGGGGCCTTAAAGGAGACCACACTAGTCTTTAGAAGTGTGAAGTCGGCTTTAGAAGTTCTTTACTGTGGTTTTTTATTTCAGGTGGGGGTGGGCTGAGGACCTCCAGCGAGATTAGTTTGTGATCTGATCTCACCAGTGAGGGTATACTTCGGTGTTGAACATTGTGCTCCCATGTTCGTGATGATGAGATCAAGTAAGTTTTCTCCTCTTGTGGGATGGTGACTAGTTGTTCCATGGCATTTGAGTTTATGAATTCCAGGAACTTTTGGGCTAGGGTGTTTGGGCTTGAGTAGTGTTCCCAGTCTATATTAGGGAAATTGAAGTCACCTAGTATGATGGAGTTTGGAGATACATTTATCCCTCCAGTGTTTTCAGGAAAGCCATGTGAGTTTCCTGAGTTTGTGAGGGTGGCCTGTAACATGCTACAATTTGCAGAGCAGTCTTGCCTATGGTTAATTGCACCTGGATGGTCTCCGATGCATCGCGTTGCCACCAATCTTGAGGTGTGGGTGTCCTTGATGAATATGGATACCCCCTCCTTTCTTAGTATTATCCGGATTTTGGGGCGGCATGATATGAGGTAAAACCTGATAGTGCTGGGGTGCTCTCAGGAGCCTTGAACCAGGTTTCTGTCACAGCACAGACATCAATGTTCTCCATACTGAGAAGGGCATCGAGTGCGTGCATTTTGAGATTGAGACTTCTGGCATTGAGCAGCATTACCCTTAGTTTTTTTTCCATTTTTGTGTTCTAGGGTGGTAGGTTTAGAATTTGAGCCTTGCCTAAAAAAGGCACTATGGGGGTGGCAAGAGCCTTTGCCAATATCCGGAATCCCAGGGGTGACACGTGCAAGCCGTCCCTTGCGAAGCAGCGTGGCTTGTCCAGCATGTCATCCCAGGCAGACAGACATTGGATCCCCTTTGAATGACACCAGAGTTTAAGCCAATTGTTAAAACTGATCATCTTATCTCTGTATTGTGTCATCATTCTTGGTGAAGGTAGGATACTGCTCAAGGTCAGGGTCATACCTGCCTGGGCTACATAATCAGAGAGCTCCTCAATGTCTCTTTTCATTGCTGCTGCTTATATCATTAATGCAACAAGCTTTAATACAAGGGGGTGCTGCTGCTGTCATTAATCTGTATATGCAATAAGATTTAATGCAAAGAGGTGGTGCTTCTGCTATCATTAATCTGTATGGCAACAAACTTTAATACAAGTTGGTCCTGCTGCTGCTATAATTAATCTGTATATGCAACACTAATAGAAGGTGCTGCTGCTATCATTAATCTGAATAAGCAACAAGATTTAATACAAGGTGCTGCTGTTATCATTAATCTGCATATGCAACAAGCTTTAATACAATGTGCTGCTATCATTAATCTGTACATGCAAGAAGCTTTAATAGAAGATGGTATTGCTGCTATCAGTAATCTGTATATACAACAAGCTTTAATACAAGGTGCTGCTACTGCCATCAGTAATCTGTATGTGCAACACACTTTAATACAAGGTGATGCTGCTGCTATTATTAATCTGTATATGCAACAAACTTTAATACCATGTGCTGCTGCTGCTATCAGTAATCTGTATATGCAACAAGCTTTAATACAAGGTGCTGCTGCTTATATCATTAATCTATACATGCAACAATTTTTAATACAAGGTGCCGCTGCTGCTATTAGTAATCTGTTTATACAAGAAGCTTTAATACAAGCTGCTGCTGCTATCACTAATCTGTACATGCAACAAGCTTTAATACAAGGTGCTGCTGCTGATATCTTTAATCTGTATATGAAACAAGCTTTAATACAAGGTGCTACTGATTCTGCTCCTATCGTTAATCTGTATATTTAATAAGTTTTAATACAAGGTGCTGGTGCAGCTGCTATCATTAATCTGTATATGCAACAAGCTTTACTACAAGGTACTGCTGCTGCTACTATCATTAATCTATATATGCAACAAGCTTTAATAAAAGGGGCTGCTGCTATCATTAAGCTGTATATGCAGCAAGCTTTAATACAAGGTGTTGCTACTGCTATCATTAATCTGTATATGCAACAAGCTTTAATACAAGGTGCTACTGATTCTGCTCCTATTGTTAATCTGTATATTTAATAAGTTTTAATACAAGGTGGTGGTGCAGCTGCTATCATTAATCTGTATATGCAACAAGCTTTACTACAAGGTACTGCTGCTGCTATTATCATTAATCTATATATGCAACAAGCTTTAATAAAAGGTGCTGCTGCTATCATTAAGCTGTATATGCAACAAGCTTTAATACAAGGTGCTGCTGCTATCATTAATCTACATATGCAACAAGCTTTAATACAAGCTGCTGCTGCTGCTATCTATAATCTGTATGTTCAACAAGCTTTAATACAAGATGCTGCTGTTGCTATCATTAATCTGTATATGCAAAAACCTTTAATTCAAGGTGCTGCTACTGCTAGTATCATTAGTCTTTATATGCAACACGCTTTAATAGAAGGTGCTGATGCTTGTTTCATTAATCTGTATATGCAAAAAGCTTTAATACAAGTTGCTGCTGCTGTTGTCATTAATCTGTATATTCAACGAGATTTAATACAAGGTGTTGCTGGTGCTATCATTATTCTGTGTATGCTACAAGCTTTAGTACAAGGTGCTGCCACTGCTATCATTAATCTGAATATGCAACAAGCTTTAATACAAAGTGCTGCTAATGCAATCATTAATCCGTATATGCAACACACTTTAATACAAGGTGCTACTGCTGCTATCAGCAATCTGTATATGCAACAAGCTTTAATACAATGTGCTTCTGCTGCCATCAGTAATCTGTATATGCAACAAGCTTTAATACAAGTTGCTATTGCACCTGCTGTTATCATTAATCTGTGTTAGCAACAATCTTAAATACAAGGTGCTACTGCTGCTGTAATTAATCTGTATGTGCAACAAGCTTTAATACAAGGTGGTGCTGCTGCAATTATTAATCTGTATATGCAACAAGCTTTAATACAAGGTGCAGCTGCTGCTATCAGTAATCTGTATATGCAAAAAACTTTAATTGATGGTCCTGTTGCTCATGCTGCTATAATTAATCTGTATATGCAACAAACTGTAATAGAAGTGCTGCTGCTATAATTAATCTCTACATGCAACAAACTTTAATACAAGGTGCTGCTGCTGCTGATATCGTTATTTATTTTATTTTATTTATTTATTTATTTATTTTACATTTGTTGACCGGGCTAGTCTAACTGGATTTATTTCCATTTCTAGTAGAGGCCCGGGGAGAAAAGCTCCAAATGTTTACAATGTTAAAAATCTTAAAATAAACATTACAAATTTTGAGAGCAAATAGATCACAATTGTTACATAACTAATGAATTTTTGCAGAAAAATTACAACACATACAAGTCAACAAGTCATTTACATTATAGAATTTAAATACATTAAAGAGAAGTTATTATTCAGTGAGATAAAAGAGAATTGTAGTACTTCATCAAGGTAAGGTGTAGAATGTAAGTTAAGTTGTGTTTGCTAGTATCAGGCCTGCTTCTAGGGGTAGGCAGTAAAGTAGAAGTAAGTGTGGTGAAAGAGATATGGGAGGAGAAATGTGAGGATCAGTCAGGGTTATTGCATAATCTGTATGTGCAAAATGCTTTAATACAGGGTGCTGCTGCTATCATTAATCTGTATACACAACAAGCTTTAATAGAAGGTTCTGGTTCTGCTATCAGTAATCTTTATACACAACAAGCTTTAATACAAGGTGCTGCTGCTGCAATCATCAATCTGTGTATACACCAAGCTTTTATACACAGTGCTGTTGCTCCTGCTGCTACCATTAATCTGTATTTGCAACAAGCTTTAATAAAAGGTTCTGATGCTTCTGCTACTATCAGTAATCTATATAGGCAACAATCTTTAATACAAGGTGCTGGTGCAGCTGCTATCATTAGTCTCTATATGCAACAAGCTTTACTACAAAGTGCTGCTGTTGCTATCATTAATCTGTATATGCAATAAGCTTTACTACAAGTTGCTGCTGCTGCTAACAATAATCTGTATGTAAAACAAGTTTTAATACATGGTGCTACTGCTGTTATCATTAATCTGTATGCGCAACAAGCTTTAATACAAGGTGCTGCTGCTACCATTAATCTTTATATGTAACAAGCTTTAATACAAGGTGGTGCTGTTGCTGCTATCATTAATCTGTGTGTGCAACTAGCTTTAATACAAGGTGCTACTGCTGCTATCATTAATCTGTATATGCAACAAGCTTTAATACGAGGTGCAGCTGCTGCTATCATTATCTGTATCTGCAACAAGCTTTAATACAAGGTTTTGCTGCAATCATTAATCTGTATGTGCAACAAGCTTTAATACAAGGTGCTGCTGCTATCATTAATCTGTATATGCAGCAAGCTTTAATACAAGGTGCAGCTGCTGCTCTAATTAATCTGTATATGCAACAAGCTTTAATACAAGGTTTTGCTGTGATCATTAATCTGTATGTGCAACAAGCTTTAATACAAGGTGCTGCTGCTGCTATCATTAATCTGTATGTGCAGCATGCTTTAAAATAAGGTTCTGCTGCTGCTATCAGTAATCTGAATATGCAACACACTTTAATACAAGGTGCTACTGCTGCTCTCAGTAATCTGTATATGCAACAAGCTTTAATACAATGTGCTTCTGCTGCCATCAGTAATCTGTATATGCAACAAGGTTTAATACAAGTTGTTGTTGCACCTGCTGTTATCATTAATCTGTGTTAGCAACAATCTTAAATACAAGGTGCTACTGCTGCTATCATTAATCTTTATGTGCAACAAGCTTTAATACAAGGTGCTGATGCTATCAGTAATCTATACATGCAACAAGCTTTTATACAAGGTGCGTCTGCTGCTATAATTAATCTGTACATGCAACAAGCTTTAATACAAGGTGCTGCTGCTGCAAGTATTAATCTGTATATGCAACAAGCTTTAATATAGGGTGCAGCTGCTGCTATCAATAATCTGTATATGCAAAAAACTTTAATTGAGGGTCCTGTTGTTCCTGCTGCTATCATTAATCTCTACATGCAACAAACTTTAATACAAGGTGCTGCTGCTGCTGATATCGTTATTTATTTTATTTTATTTATTTATTTATTTTACATTTGTTGACAGGGCTAGTTTATCTGGATTTATTTCCATTTTCAGTAGAGGCCCGGGGAGAAAAGCTCCAAATGTTTACAATGTTAAAAATCTTAAAATAAACATTACAAATTTTGAGAGCAAATAGGTCACAATTGTTACATAACTAATGAATTTTTGCAAAAAAATTACAACACATACAAGTCAACAAGTCATTTACATTATAGAATTTAAATACATTAAAGAGAAGTTATTATTCAGTGAGATAAAAGAGAATTGTAGTACTTCATCAAGCTAAGGTGTAGAACGTAAGTTAAGTTGTGTTTGCTAGTATCAGGCCTGCTTCTAGGGGTAGGCAGTAAAGTAGGAGTAAGTGTGGTGAAAGAGATATGGGAGGAGAAATTTGAGGATCAGTCAGGGTTGTATGTGCAAAATACTTTAATACAGGGTGCTGCTGCTATCATTAATCTGTATACACAACAAGCTTTAATAGAAGGTGCTGCTTCTACTATCAGTAATCTTTATATGCAACAAGCTTTAATACAAGGTGCTGCTGCTATCATTATTCTGTATATGCAACAAACTTTAATACATGGTGGTGCTGCTGTTATTATTAATCTGTATATGCAACAAGCTTTAATACAAGGTGGTGGTGGTGCTGCTGCTATTATTAATCTGTATATGCAACAAGCTTCCATACATGGTGCTGCTGCTATCATTAATCTGTATGTGCAACAAGCTTTAATACAAGGTGCTGCTGTGGATATCATTATTCTGTATATGCAACATGCCTTAATACAAGGTGCTGCTGCTATCATTAATCTGTATATGCAACAAGCTTTAATACAAGTGGCTGTTGCTCCTGCTTCTATCATTAATCTGTATTTGCAACATGCTTTAATACATGGTGCTGCTGCAGCTGCTATCATTAATTTGTATATGAAACAAGCTTTAATACAAGGTGCGGCTGCTTCTGCTGCTATCATTAATCTGTATATGCTACAAGCTTTAATACATGGTGCTTTTGCTCCTGCTGCTATCATTAATCTGTATGTGCAGCAAGCTTTAATACAAGGTGCTGCTGCTGTTATCATTAATTTGTATATGCAAATCTTTAATACGAGGTGCTGCTGCTGCTATCAGTAATCGGTATATGCAACAAGCTTTAATACAAGGTGCTTTTGCTCCTGCTGCTATCATTAATCTGTATTTGCAACAAGCTTTAATACAAGGTGCTGCTGCTGCTATAATTAATCTGTATATGCAACAAGTTTTAATACAAGGTGCTGCTGCTATCAGTAATCTGTATAGGTAACAAGCTTTAATACAAGGTGCTGCTGCTATCAGTAATCTGTATAGGTAACAAGCTTTAATACAAGGTGTGGCTGCTATCATTAATCTTTATATGCAACAAGCTTTAATATTCGGTGCTGCTGCTATCATAAATCTGTATTTTCAGCAAGCTTTAATACAAGGTTTTGCTGCTCCTATCATTAATTTGTATATGCAACAAGCTTTAATACAAGTTGCTGCTGCTGCTATCATTAATCTGTATATGCAACAAATAACCAAGAAAACAGCAACTCTGGGAACAGACAAATGGAGTTGACTGTATCAGTCTAAATTAGTGTACGAAGCCAAGCATAAAAACGGATCCAAAAGCAAAAATATTTATCACATTAACACCTTTTATTCCAATAGTACGTTTTCGTCCTTCCAAACAAAGCGACTTCATCAGATGCAACATGTAAGATGTTGCATCTGATGAAGTCGCTTTGTTTGGAAGGACGAAAACGTACTATTGGAATAAAAGGCGTTAATGTGATAAATATTTTTGCTTTTGGATACATTTTTATGCTTGGCTTCGTACACTAATTTAGACTGATACAGTCAACTCCATTTGTCTGTTCCCAGAGTTGCTGTTTTCTTGGTTATTAGTTTTCTCTACTGGGAGTTGCCTTTGTTTTTTTCTGTATATGCAACAAGCTTTAATACAAAGTGCTGCTGTTGCTATCATTAATCTATATGTGCAACAAGATTTAATACAAGGTGCTGCAGCTATCATTAATCTGTATGTGCAACAAGCTTTAATACAAGGTGCTGGTGCAGCTGCTATCATTAAACTGTATATGCAACAAGCATTAATACAAGGTGCTGGTGCTTATTAGTAATCTGTATATGCAACAAGCTCTAATAGTAATCACTCCTGTCAGTGTCCGTGGATACTGAAATGTATGCCAAGCATACAAGACAGTTTTGTGAACACCCAGAATAAAAAGTAAACACAAAGGCATGTAGCTGAATATTGAGCCCCGGTCCCTTGAACAAATGACATTTAAAACCCCGTGCCCATATTCCATCGTAGTGTTGATTGTTATACCAAGTGGAAGCGAAATGCAGCGTGTTTGCACGCTGCTGCCCTTTGCTAAACCTAGCCCAATGGTTAGGGTTACCACCTGTCCCACTTTGTGAGGGACAGTCCCTGTCTGGGCAGTTGTATCCTTACCAAAAATATTAAAAATGGCAAATGTCCTGTGATTGTAGGACATAATTATGTCCCATATTTTATGCAATAGTTCTATAAAATAGTTATTAATGAATCTAAAATACCTTAATGTTACAAGAAACAGAATAAGCAACTAAATTGCTACAAAAATAAGCTTTCACTTAGGCATAAATGTAAAGTACTATCCTTTGTACTGACCGTGGGTATGTGTCGGCCTGTAAAATATGATGGGGGCCCAAAAATGTCCCACTTTGGGCATTTGAAAAGGTGGCAACCCTACCAATGGTCAGAGCATTCGCTCAATATCTGCCCATTCGTGGTCTAAGTCGTCCCTGTCTGGATGGCCCAAAGATGAATGGGTATTACCCGGGTCTACCTACCATGTCATGAAAGATAAGTATTTGCGTGTACCTATGTGCGTGAAGTACAGCATGTGGAAGATCAAATATGCCAGGATTGTCCTCACAACCATATTGGTACCAGAGATATTTAGAGTACGCAATGTGTTCTGTTGTCTGTGCCATGGGCTATCAAACAGAGAAGGGCTTGATCGTGTATGTGGAATATGGGGGGGGGTGATGGGTAATGTAATAATTTGCCAAGGGTAGACTGGGTCGGATGGACAATAGGTGAACTGGAGGTGTATGAGGGAGCACTGGGTGAATCAGAAAGGAAACCAAAGAACATACATTCTCATCTGCAATACACCTTGACAGGCCATACTGCCGAACACAATCCCACAAACATATGAACATTAAAATATGCGATACACATGTACAGAAACATTACCGGCTCACACCCACATAATGGTCTGGCCTGAACTGAGCCATCCAACCCCAACACACCTGGATACATAATTGAATATCCATCATCCCTTCCACACAAACCACCCCCCCCCTTGCTGAACGTCCACCAAAACCACCCATACTTGGGCTCCTAGCTTGGCACAGCCATATCTGCACATAATGCCCCTTACCCACATCTAGTAGGCAGTCACACCCTAGGCAGTCTCAGGCTTGCAAACTAGGTATCCCATGCATGCATAACCCTACCACATTTTCGAATAGCCAGAAGAATGGGGTCTGTCATTCACAATTTTTGGAAATCCCTCATGGGATAAGTGTCTGTTCTCAATATTAGACTATGTGGCATAACACGATGTCCACCCCCGTTGACATCCGGACACAAGTCAGATTATCAGCACCTGACCACAACCCTGCTCAGCCTCCACCCAGTCCTGCAGAACCTATGACCCGGAATTAAACACCTGACCATGATGCACGTCTCCCCAAGTGCATTATCTGGAATATATACCTTTCACATGTTCCCATGAAACTTCTCCATAGCCATCTTCCAAATAGTACATGTACACAAATTGTATACCCTGTCCAGGTTCCTCGTCATAATGATGCACACAACCCCTATATACAAATGGTACAGGTACCTCCCGTATGCGGTTGTTCATATGCATGGCCATGTATAACTCCAGATATGTAGTCATATATCTATAAATGTACATACTTATATTCACATAGCTACACATCACACATACATGCATATAAGTAGTTGTCAAGTATGTGTCCTATTCATAAATATGTATACTTGCAAATGTATACATATGCCTCTCAGAAACATATGAACAGTAACATGTACTATACATATGTACACCAACCGAGTGTCACATATGTTGCCAGTACTGTGGAATGCCTGTAGTAAAGTCATATATCCTAATTACCATCCATACAGAATGTTTCACGGATGGTTTAGTGGTAGAACCAGTGACTATGGTGTTCCTGCTCCCAGGTCCAAGCCATGCAAGGGCTTCTAATTTTATATGATGCCCACAATAATGGCAGTCGGAAATAGGGTGATTATGGCACCTTAAAATCAGATGTAAGCAGGTATGCTTGATAGTAACTGGCGGTCATTCAACAGTATGGGAAATGTAAACAAGCATGTAGGTGTATATGCATGTGAATGCACAGACAGATATAAATATATATATATATATATACACACACATCCATGAAGAATGAACATGGTCACAATAAAGCAGTCATAACAAATGTGAAGGGAAACAGCAGCAGAACCCCACATAGTATTTAGTGCTGTTATATCAAGCCAACCAGAGGTGAGCAAACCTCCTGCATCCCCAACCACAAGTAAAATGCTAACAGTGGAACTAACTGTGTGCATGTACTAAGTCTGACTTTCAAACAAGTACAGGGCAGTCCCAATCACCATTCAGACATACCTAAAACCAGAAGACTAATTGAACACCCTGACTATTAAATAAACGTATGTCCCAGGACTATAAGCTTGGGACGTCTGAATATACTTGGAGTGAGCCAACATACGGGATGTGTCTAGAGCAGTAGGGAGTGGCGCATGTGTAGTGGTTTGATTTATTTCTGACCAGAGAATGGATGGGATGTTAGTGATGTTTTGCTGTGCTTGTTCTGGTAACTATGAACCATGGGTACACATGCAAATGAAGCAGCACAGCAATAGTGTAGTGGTTAGAGCATCCGCCTATCGAGCAGACGTTGCCAGTTCAACTGCAGCACACACCATTTATGACGCGTAATCCGTATACGGGCACATCTTGCTAATTTTATGCTGTATAATGATATAATACCACTGAAATGTGAATTGGGGTGACGTATCACAGTAAGAATGCAGAAGGTGTTTGCGTGACGAGAAACAGCGGTTAAACGGAAAACCACTGCTGTAAAGTGTTGTACTCACCCTTTGTCCAATGGCTCTTGTTCTGCCTAGCAACACAATAAACCACCTTGGCCAGGATTGACACCAGGACTCTACACATCATAATCAATGTGATTTACCACTAAGCCACAGCAGTTATACCTAACTCTGATGTTATCACAAACATAGCAAACAACACAGTCATTCAATAGTATGATCAAAGTAATTAATCATGTAGATGTATATGCATGCATACGTACACACACACACACACATATATATATATATATATATATATATATATATATATATATTTACAGTTCAAACATGGGCACAAGAGAGCATTCATAACAAATGCGAAGGAAAACAGCAGCAGAACACCCATATTATCTAGTGCTTGACATATCAAGCTGGCCAGAGGTGAACAAACACTCTGCATCTCTAACCACAAATAGAATGCTAACAGAGAAACTAAGTCTCTCCACGTGGTAAGTCTGATATTTAAACAGATAAAGGGGAGTCCCAGTCAGACAAGCCTAAAACCATATGAACACCCTGAACATCATATGAACGTACATGCCAGGACTATAGGCTTGGGAAGTCGGAATATACTTGGAGTGAGTCAACAACGGGACAGGCCCAGAGCAGTAGGGAATGGCGCATGTGTAGTGGTGTGGTTTTCCTAACTGGAGAATGGATGCCTGCTGTGTTAGTGACATGTTGAGGCATGTGTACAGATAACTATGAACTATGGGTATGCATATAAATGAAGCAGCATACCAATAGTGTAGTGGTTAGAGCATCTGCTTAATGAACAGGCATTCACGGTTCAACTTCGACTATAGCACATATCATTTTCCATGTGGAATGAATGTCGTCCTGCTGTAAAACTGGCATAATAACATGTAAAAGTGAACTTGAGTATCACATGGGATTTTTAACCAGATTATTTCAATCAAAGTGGTACTGTCATAATGAATAAGGCACAAGTAAGCACAAATAAGCGGCAGTAAACATATATAACAAACAGTAAGCATATGCGACTGTGCTTGTGTGGGCGTAAGCAGCGCCTAGCATAGGAAATGTATATGAGTATGTACAGATGTAATATATATATATATATATATATATATATATATATATATATATATATATATATATACAAACACACACACAAACACACATACACACACACACACATAAATATATATATATATATATATATATATATATGACGAATGAACATCGTAACAATAAAGCATAGACAAGGGATGAGAAGGGAATCAACAGCAACTATAGTATCATAGAGTGCTGTCAGCATATGCCATATCACGCTGGCCAGGATTGAGCAAAGCACTGCTACTCACACCACAGGTGGGATATTACCAGTGGGAGTAACATAGTAGAATTGCTAAGTCCACTTTACACACAGACAGAGGGTAGTCCCTGCTGGGACTACCCAAAATGTATTTAGAGCGTTCAGCCCTCCTACCATTACACAAGCAAGGGCTGGTATGTTCAAAGACTAAATGGTGGGAGAGAGCCTGAGAATACACGAGGTGGGACAACATGTGTGTAGGGCCCCTAATGCTCTGGAGAGGACAATGCTTGGAGGTGTGTCATGGCTGCGATAACAAGTGGATAATGGAAGTTACACATGTAAGTTGAACACGGGTGGGGTGGAGGAACTATGGGTATGAAATTATTGATCCAGGCGTGCCAGGATTGCATGGCCTGTTTCTAATTGGACTGCCCCGTGGAGGTCAGCGAGTTCATAATAGGTATATATGCATACACACATGCAGACATCAATATGTAGAAGTACATTCTCTGTAACACATGCATTCCATTTGTAGACATAAATAATAGGAATGTGCACATACAAACATCGACAGTAGATGGAATATTAGGCTGTGCAGAAGAGGGATGGGACAAAACTGCTAGAAAGCAGAGGCGTGTACAGTGTCCAATGTAAGTGCTGTGCTGACGATAATCAAATGTGAGGGCTTCCCCACACATGGAATCATTCCTGTGATCTGCCCGCTATGGCAATGCCAAGTACTAAACTGGTCTAATTGTAAAAGAAATACACTGAACACGTACATAATTAGGCTCCCATGTGTAACGTGTGTGATACCGCATAGTCATACATATTAATGAATTGCAGCGTCATGTTAACGGGAGTAAGGATGTAATAAAGTATAAAGTCTAATCTTGCCATAAACACTTGCGTGTTCCATGTGGGGCAGCCCAATAATTGCAAATAATATTCCTTTGGTCCCTCACATAACCAATGTTTGTGGACTAAACGTATGGGAGGTCTGAGGATACGTGGAGTGAGTAAACCAATGGGATGGCTCTATAGGAGTAGGGTGTGGCCAATGTGTAGTGGTGTTGATACACCACGAATATGACAGGAGAATGGATGACAGCGGTGTTAGGGAGGCATTGGGCTGTGTTTGGGGAACTTAGGAGCCATGGGTATATGGGTATATATGCATATGGAGCAGCACAGCAATAGTGCATTTGTTAGAGGAACCCCCTAACAAACAGACATTCTCATACCAAATCACACTGTATCACATTCCAATTACCATCGGTAATCCGTACGTGAACATATTGCAACATCTGTCTGCTGTATAACTTGCTAAATACCGATTACACGATAACTGGAGTGAAGTGTCAGTGTCATAATGAAAAAAGCACTAGTATGCAGGTGAAGCATATATATATATATACACCATTACGCATGTGTAAATGCGTATGCGTGGGGTATGTATTGGTTTACAGACACACACATATATATATAAATATATATACATATATCTATAGACATATATACACATATAGATATATATATATATATATATATATATATATATACATATATATATATATATATATCTATAGTTGCAGACATACATATATGTATATATATATATATATATATATATATATATATATATATATATACAATATATATAGATAGACCCATATGTCATTAGATTATATATATATATATATATATATATATATATATATATATATATATATACAGCAATATATAAAAATACCAGATATATCTGTATATAATAATGTAAATATCTATATATATCTATATATATATATATATATATATATATATATATATATATATATATATATATTACAGTAAATATACACATGTATATAGCTAGGATATGATACAGCAGTTATGAGTAACATATGTTCACAGGCTATGCATATGGTGGTGGGAGGTCCAATAAACAAACGTGTAACATGAAGAATCACCTCCCACCCCCCCCCCCCAGCTAGGCCGGTGAGACATACAGACACACAATAAAGGTAAACACACCACTGCTTCCCATACCACCGGCAGGATACTACCAGTGGGAGAGACCTGCAAGGTCTGCACTTGAAACATAGACATCGATGTCCCTTGTGGGACACCAAATATTAATGATTGGAGCCAGTCCTGGTAATGATTCATCAAACCAGGCTGTAGATATACACGGACAAGTAGATTGTGCAAGCCTGGTAACACATGGGTAGACACAACGTACGACATGTGTCCTGACACAGGGAGAGTGAGCAGTGTCTAGTGTTGTGTCTATACCCCACCTGCGCCCACAGTAAGGATGAGTGCTGTAGAGGAGTGGCAGGTGGGAGAACTATGGGTATGCGATTATGGGCCTAGGCGTGCAGGTGTTGGCTGGCAGAGCTGTATGAGAACTGCCCCGTGGATGTAAGTAATATTCTGATGTGGGCATAGCTGACACCCATACCTCCCAACCCCTAAGAGCACATCCACTGGATAGTCCGTAAACCATTGGAGGAACACATAGGGACCATACCATCGAACTGTCCTCAATTACCAGGGACGTCCCTGATTACAACTCAGAATCTAATTCTTTCCCACCTAAACCCTCCTAGAACTAGTGATATTAGGAGGAAAGGTGGTGGAATACATGTAATGAATAATGACAACAATTAAGAGTCATAAACAGTATGTACCTCAGACAATGTGTATGAGTACATATGCTCTGGGTCTATCAATTTGTCAGGTTAATAGCACCAAAATATTAAATATGTCCCTGATGTTGTTATGCAGTGTCCCTGATTCAGTGTTCCTTTTTCCCCATTCGTATGATAGGTCTGATAGGGACAGAAAGCTCATATTCCGCTGACTACCTTAGAAAGATGATAGAATAACAGGTATGCAGTAGCATGACTTGGCCGATGGATGTGGGTCCCAAAACCCAATAACTTGTTTGTATTGAAGAGTCTCAGTTTCCATGTATCAGCCAGATGGGTGAAGATTGTAAGAGGAACACAAATTATATGAATAAAACACTGGACAGGCTGCGGATTCCATACAGTCGCACAGCATGTAGGGTTGCCACCTTTTCAAATGGCCAAAGTAGTGCATTTTCAGGACACACATCAGATTTTACAGGCAGACACATACCCACGGTCAGTACAAAGGATAGAACTTTACATTTTTGCCTAAATAAAAGCTTATTCTTGTAGCAGTTTAGTTGCTTATTCTGCTTCTTGTAACATATAAGTATTTTAGATACAGAAATAACTATTTTATGCAACTATTACATAAAATATGAGACATAATTATGTCCTACAATCTCAGGACATTTGCCACTTTTAATATTATTTGTCGTGACACAACTGCCCAAAGAGGGACTATCCCTCGCAAAGTGGGACAGATGGTAACCCTAATGGCATGCTGTCACCTAATGGGCAGCCACTCCCGATACTGTAGGCATGTAATTCGATGTAATAGGCATCACAAGGTAATATTGTGGTCCTCGCTCCCACCCAGGGGTGTGAGTGTCAGATGCAAGCACCAATGTCGTTGCATTTGCACATGCGGGATCGAGCAGGTGTAAGCCTGTTTGGCTACGAGTATGCGAGTATTGCACTGGTAAAGCAATGTAGAGGCTAACCGAATGTAAGAAGCTGTAACCAGAGGTTAGCATTGTTTAACACCACGCAAACCCATGCACACTCGCTCACAACTGCTTTGATGTGCCTTACTCCCTCTGTATCCAATGGCCTTGTTCTGCCATGCAACAAAATAAATGGCCTCTGCAAGGCTCGGAACCAGGACTCTGCACACACAGTTAATGTGATTTACCAATACGCCATGGCAGATATACAGACAACGGACATTACCACAAACATATCATACAGCGCAGTCATTCAACAGTATAGGAATGTATCCCATCATGTAAATGTATATGTGAGTGTTTATGTCCAGCATATAGGTACATGCATATATAGAGATATATCAGGAACTTGCCATGTGGCAACAAAGCATTACTAACGAATGAAAAGGGAAACACCAGCGATGCCTGTATTATGTAGTGGTGTTGTCCTATGTAATATCAAGACTCCCTCAGACAGACGTGTCATTCATACACGCAAACAGTTGTACATTGGCCATATATATTACTCTGTGCATGTAATGTACATTAACACAACAGTACCTGTCCAATCATTATGTGAGAACAGTACTCTTGTAAGGTGCTGTGTGCAACATCATCATCATGATAAAGGTAAATGGGGTAACCATAGAGGGACCGGTAGTGTTGTGTGTACAATGGTGTCATCCTCATCATGTGTACCTGGACCATTTAGGAGTGATGTGCATACCAGGATCGTGCGCCTGAGGAACAGTGGTGAAGATAACAGGAGTATGTTGTGATACATATTACATGGGTTAAATGTGTCCAGTGGGCACGTGTGTGAAATGGACAGTTATGTATAGGGCAGATGTTGTCCTTGGAACCGATTGGCCTCATGTTTACATAGGGTGAGAGTGGGATTTGGGGGAAGGAGAGTAGGTATGGCCGTGGAGGATAGGTAGGTTAGGATCACAGACAAGACAGCATACAGGGTCGGCATATGACACATGTGGGGGGATACATCTCAGACAGGGATGGGTGTGCGGCATTCACAAGCCCATGGGAACAGTGGGACAGAGGTTCCCAGCCATGGGCAGCCACGACTGCACCAAAACAGCTGCAAAGGAGGCAGTGCTAGGGACTGTCCAGGAGGGGCGGCCTCACACTGTAAATGTGACACTCTGCCCTTGAGCTTGCATATCTGGCTTTGGAACCCTTTAGTGAGCCCCTAATGCACCACATCCGGGGCCCCATGACAGCAGACATGTTCCTGTCTGGCCCCGCTCCCAGGAGGTTCTGCCGGGACCTTCCAACCCATTCAGCCTATGGTGTTGCAGTTTAAACTCAGGTATGGCTTAGTGATAGACAACAGCATTCAGGATTACCTGCAACAGTATGCATAGATATCACCATCAACCAAACACAACAGATGGTATACATTTGCAGAGGGAGCACAACACATGCATATATACTGCATGACTTCTCTAAAATGTGTAGTAGACGTGTGACTGCAGCAATGAACAATTGCCCAATATTGGCTTGTCACTGGGAACCTCAGACAGTGTCTGTCATACCACTGTTTCATGTGACATATGTCCAGTCAGGGATGCGATGGCAGTAACACATCCCTATCACCATGTGCTGTCTGCAATCCTCACACTATGCTCCTGTTGTGCACAGATGTGTGTTCAGTGTGTAACACAGGAAACAAATGGTTCCACACACTGACCAGTCCACAGATGGCCCTACAGCTGGGGGTCCCTCATGAACAGAGTACTGCCATGTCTGTTTTAAAACTTGCAGAATTGCCATTACCACATGCAACATGTTGAGCAGGCAGTAGTCTCAATGCAGCATAGCTACACTTACATGCTGTAGTCATATGTGGCACATCACCCTCCTGTCTTTACACTATTTCCCACTGTGTATGATGTTTGAGGAACATCCGGATATCATCTGTGATGCCGTAACAGAACACCACATCCAGGTACAACTCACAGTGACTGTCATGGCCAAACACCAACTTGATGTTCCTAGATAGTGTACTGTGTTTATCATGGGAATGGCTATGGGAACACCATCACAGCTGTTCCACATGCAATCAGCTAGAGGAGGACTGCAATAGGTGCAGAGGCCATTACCTGATCATGTCCATCACTTCCAATACATATGCTGCTGCTGAGCAGGTGTACACCTCCACTTCCACCAGAGAGTGTGTGGGAGGGACAGACAAAGTACACCAGAGAAGGGCTTGGATTCTAAACCCTAAGCATAATCTGCCACATGCCTAACAGTACAGGGGTCAAACCCCTGACTGACTAGTCATTACTATTACATGTGCATGAAGTTACTACATGTGCCACAAAGCCGACATGTTGCTGTGCTGTAAGAACATATATGTGTGTAGGTGAGAGACATCTGCAACAAAGATATAGTAGACATGCATTAGGTGTAGCACACATGGCTGTCCACATGAACGGATGCCATTGTCACCACAACCACAGTCTCTAATGGACTCGCATTGACACTCTTTGCCAGGGCCACAAATACACAACCTAACTACTTAGTTTGCCACACTGCAGTAATGCACAGGACTACATGCACCACAGTGGATATCTGGAGGTTCTGTGGGCTAGGGTATGTAAAAGTGTTTGACATCTGTTTGTTATGCCAGCGAGGGTTATACTGGGAGTGACTGTGGTTGGGAGCATCATAACCCACACGCAGACACAAGGTCCTAGTTCTGACATGCATATATGCATTGCTTCATGGGTGTGTAGTGGTTAGCTTAAAAGCTTGGATAGATAACTTGGATTCCAGGGTTAATTTTTACAAGCTAGTATTTAATTAGGACAGGTTACATAGACTGTTATGCATTTATACACATCTGCTAGCTGTCCTTATTTCTTTTTAATAATATGTTTGTAATAGTTTTTATTACTTTATAGGTTTGAATTAATTAGTATAGTGAGTTGATTGGAAGCTTTGTGCCATGTGACAGATTTTAAAATGTTATTTAAAACGAATTGACTGTTTTTAAATATGTCTGATGAAGTCACTGTATTACAGTGATGAAAAGCACTTCACAATAAATTAATTTCTCTGTGGACAAGTTCGGGTGTTTGGTACACTTGTGTTTGGAATTATTGTTTCCTTATTTTACCCAGTTTGTCGAGTGTCATGGGTGTGTAGTGGTTGGCTGTGCAAGATGGCTGTACAAGGCTGGGTGAGGGGTAATCCTTGGCATCGTGCCACCCGGCAATGGTGTGCAGTGCGGTACAGGGGTGTAGTGTCTGCAATGTCCCACACAGATGGGTAATGCATGATCTGCCCTGACATCCTGGTTATCAATGTCTATGGCCATAGCTTTGCAATGCATGCCATGTCTGTGTTTGATAGTCCTTCACATGGATATTTCCTGGGATGTGCATGTCCAACAATACTGTACAGTGACATGCACAGGTGTACCTGGTTTGGCAGGCACATGTTGTATACACAGACTCTTATCCCCCAATATGCCAATACTGGCCTGGTGTGGCAAAACCTGCTTATAGTCAGCAGGTCGACCCTGCACCTGCATTGCTAGCATGATACAGGTATTCCCTGGTGTCAGTAGCATTGGTCCATACAGGGCACATGTGTACGGCATTGTATGACCTCTGCGGATCACATTTGATGGCAACACATATGGTGCAGGCATCCAGTGGGGAACATAGTAAAGGCACATTGTCTGCAATTATGTGCCTATTGTACCACTGTACAGGGTGCCATATCTTCTGCAGGCCACTGCATTCACACCATGCCTACTATCTGTCATCAATGTGCATGGTACTAGCAACATAGCAGGATATCCTAGGCAAGTGTGTTCGTGTATGACACATGGGTTCAGGACATATACCAGGTACTAGTAGGGTTGCATACTTTGTTCACCAGGCCTTTTGCCAGATGTAGGGGTATAGCTTGCCAACACAGTCCCGTGGCTGACTGACATCTGTACTCCTCGTGAGGTGGCCAATGTGTCATAAGATGGACACCATATAGGAAAACTACAAAATCCACTCACCAACATTTCCAGTGGTTAGACACTCACAGCCACCTCTACACAGGCTCTGACAGCCAAACACCCACACTTGCCATGTCCTGTATTTGACTCCTGCCTACTGTATAACACTGCAGCAATACGCATTTAGGGCATGCACTGCGGCAAATACTGGGTTACAGCACTCCTACAGATGCATTCCTAGGTGAGTGACAACAGCAGGATTGACAAAGGTGGTCATGTGATTTGTACAGAGAGTGCATACTCTACAAAGCACTGTACTTGTCTCATGCAGGCACACACAAACACACACACACACACACACACACACACACACACACACACACACGCAGTTGGCATGTCTGGGATTAGAACATCAACCTAACTACTTTATCACACTACAGCATTATGCAGTTACAGAACACGCTACCGAGATTATTGGGTCACAGCACTCCCAGAGGTGTATTTCTAGGTGGGTGACAGCCTTGCCAAAGGTGGGTATAGGAATTGTATGGAGTGTGAGCAGTCTAAAAGCATTATTCTGTCCTCAGGCAGATGGAGACACACACACACACACACACACACACACACACAAACACACACACACATGCACACACACACACTTGGTAAGTCTGGGATTAGAACACTGACCTAACTACATTATCACACTACAGCATTACATAGTTACAGAACTTGTTTCCGAGATTACTAGGTCACAGCACTCCCAGAGGTGTATTTCTAGGTGGGTGACATCATCAGCCTTGCCAAAAATGGGAATAGGAATTGTATGGAGTGTGAGCAGTCTAAAAGCAATATTCTGTCTTCAGGCAGACAGAGACACACACACACACACACACACACACACACACACACACACACACACACACACACACACACACAGTTGGCAAGTCTGGGATTAGAACACCGACCTAACTACTTTATTATACTACAGCATTACACAGTTACAGAATGCACTGCTGAGATTACTGGGTCACAGCACTCCCAGAGGTGTATTTCTAGGTGGGTGACATCATCAGCCTTGCCAAAGTTGGGTATAGAAATTGTATGGAGTGTGAGCAGTCTAAAAGCATGATTCTGTCTTCAGGTAGATGGAGACACACACACGGCAGTGGTGGGATCAGAACACCTGCCTATCTACAGATCACTATTACAATACTACATAGTTATGAGTCACGCCACAGAGACTACACATTTCAAAGCTGTCATTATGACCATCTAGGAATGCGGACATCAACAGGGATGCTGGCAGTTAAGATGTACATACCTGTGAACCTGTATGTTTAAAGTAGGAATCCATCCTGAACTGGAGTGTACCCATCTATGGAATGGACAACTATTATCACTATACAGGGTTACAATGGTCATGCCCATACACATAGAGGCACATAACCGACATAAGGTGTCACTGGGCATGCTCACACACTTAGTAGCACAGGGCTGTTCGGAATGCACTATGTGTCCCTCTACACAAGTTTATACTGGGCATGCTCATACACTTGGTAGCACAGGGCTGTTTGGGATTCACTCTGATTCTAAACACGGAAGGCCACAGTGGCTATGCTATTACAGTTAGATGTAAAGAACACATTGTAATGGACTCCGGTTTTAGAAGTTGCCATTGTTAGCAGGAACGCTGCACTACATATATCTAACACCGGCCTTCTACACAACATCTACTGCTGTTTGTCACCTTAGATGTACCTTTCTATACCAAGCACAATACTACCACTTGCAGTGATGTCTTGCTAGGAGTAGCAACTGCTTGACCAACACAATGAGCCAATGTCCTGCTGTCATCACAATGTTGTGCAGTGTTTGTCATTCTGGGATGACATGACTGAAAGGAGACAGGCCTTTGTCACATATCACATGCATCCATGATTCAAAGGTGTGGGGATAATACCTAGGTCACATTTGCCCATATAGTGCCATTCCAAGTCAAATGTCCTAACCATAGGATAACACCCTGACATCTAGAGGACAGCACATGGCTGAACAGGACATCATGATTCTCATGTGGGTATGGGATGAGGGCCTCATCCTCCAAGCGGGTATAAGGTGGTAGCCTTACACGCGGCATACCTGGAAGACATAATGATGGAGACAGGTCACAGTAACTCAGAGATGTACAGAGCTACAGCTGAACATACATGTGTATCACATTTATTACAATTAAATAGTTGTCTTTGCAAATCTACATGACCCTGACACCACTGACATGTTTGTCTCACACATATGTGACACTCAATGGTGATTGGATATTATCACCATATATGTGTGTGTGTCACCTGATTACATTGCTCATACTCCATGTGGATGCTGTCTTGATGTGGGCGTGTCTGTTTGCCTGTACTGGTGTTCTTACCTATCAACACATGCCTGGATGTGTCCACATTAATGCAGTCTACCTTGATGCTGTGTATATGTCACATATAAAGATTTACACTGCCTTAACGGACATGACCTGTGACCCTGCAGATTTGCTAATGGAAGGTTTTGCATGTATTTGTTTTGCCCTATATATCTACATGGCACTGTACAGCAGCTCAACATCCTGCCATGTATCACCTGTGTTGCACATGTGATACACATGGGACAATGGCTAGCCTGATGGTATTTGCAGGCATGGATATCAACTATAGCAGGTACAGTCAAAGTCAACTAGTAGGCTATATGCCCTGGGCCATGTATGAGCCTAGGATGAAAGGTTACCTAGCTGTAGCGGACAGGCGGGTTTCTAGGGCCAGGTCAATCAGTGCCACATAACTGATGCACAGCGATAATGATACATTTACCATGCGGTCATCACACCATGTCTGAAAGAGGGGCAATGTGCAGCTTTGCTGGACAGGGATGCATAGTATGGCAGGAGTATGTAAAGTGTATGGGACAAGGATCTGTCTACCATGTGGTGATCCTTGTACTAGGAAGGTGGATGTCCATGATGTATGTGTTTGAGATCAGGATGTGTACGTGTAGCATGTTCAACGTCACTGGGTTGGACATGACTTTATTCAGGGTAGGCATCATGCTACATAGTGGAGATGGGGATTGGGAAGGCTGGTGTAGGCCATCAGAACATGGCCAATAACCCTTAAAGGAAATATGTGATCTGATATCGGTCACTTGAGTGATGAGTATGGCTGAACAATGATCTCTGTATTCATGGATGGCACCCTGTCATGATTAGGGTTGCCACTTATGACTACTTAACAGGTGTGGTGATGTAACTATCACAGGAAAGACAACTGACCAGCTGCATGTCCATTATGTTGACTGCTGCCTAGGTGGTAGTTCATGGGTACAGGGTTATTAACATAGGGGTGACAATGCAATATTTAGCTGTCAGATTGTGGCCATATGTCACACACCTCATGGATAAAGCCCCTTCTGTATGTTGTCCACAACACTCTGAGTCAGCTATTGCTCCTAGGTCATAGTCATTTGCATACTTCAATAGACAGATGCCTTCTGTTAGTCTGTGTGGTATAGACTACAATGAGGAGGAGTACAATGAATTAACCCTGTCTTACTGTAGTTGGCATGGTGTGATGTGCATGTATTATTCAGACACCTTCTGTAGTGTTGGTTCTGCCAGCAGTCCAGTTGCAAAACTCTCCTGTGACATAGGAATATACATCTAGTATACTGAGTGTAGGTGGAACACAGTATGGGTGATGATGTCCTATGACCTTGCAAGTTTATGATATGCAGTGTGAAATCAACCTTACTGTCATCTACATAAGTACTGCTGACATCAAATAAGTTGATCAAGGTTCATGGCCTTTCAGACCAGACTCAGCAGGGTAGTAGTGCAGTACTTCCCATTATCAGTGGTGTCTCCCCATTTGTGGGTTGTGATAACTGTTGGTGTGCACCATTCAGTGTGTACACAGCCTGACATGAAGGTATGTTTTACATGATGTGTATGTGGAGAGCAAATTGTTTTGCCATATGTGTATGATACAACCTCGGATGTGGACATGTCCCATGCAGCCTGAGTGCAACTTGTACCTGCATAGTTGTCGTTACAGGGGCTCTATAGTGTACATGGATATATAATTGTGGATCTGCTGGGGGGCAGTGTGTTTATGTTATCCAAGACCCTATCTGGATTGCTTATTCATTCTCAACACTTGTTCAGAACATGTAAGCACAAAATAAGCTACTAATTACTATAGCACCCAATCTCCCTCATTATCTAGAGGTAAACAGTTTTTGTACTCACTTTTCTTACTTGCTTAGAGTAAAACAGCTCTTGTACTCACTTTCCTCACTTATCTAAAGGAAAATAGTTTTATATTCAGGCATGTCCAAGGGTCAGCTCCCAGTGTTCTCTCCTGTCTATCTGATGAATATGGGTATCTTGAGGCAATGTAGAAATTGCCTCATGTACACAGACAACCCTCTCCTCCTACCACCCAACACTACAACCTGTGAGAGATGCACTTATCAAGCCAAACTGGAGGTAAAGCTCTCTACAACCAAGACTGAACTTGACAGTCATGTGGGGAATGTAAACATTTGCACCACACCACACTCATCACATAGTCTCAATAAATCTACACCTCCAAAATCCACACATAGTAACACAAAAAGATTTGCAGAGGCTGTCAGTAATAATCTGTCTAGGCAACAGAGACCGCCAAAGCAGAAACGCAAGCAGCCTCCACCCCCCAACACAACCCAAATGACACATAGACCACAGACTCAGTACGCCACTCAACCACAGCCAATAAGCAAAACAACGTATCCCAACACACTAGTCATAGGTGACTCTATAGTCAGGCACACTGATGTCCCACCCACCAGGCTAAACAAGGAGAAGGTTACTGTCAGCTGCCTGTCGGGTCCCAGTTTCCACCACATAACACACACACTCAGGTCACTCCACAACAAGTACAAATATGACTCTGTCATTGTCCATCTTGGTTTGAATGACCTGAGACGTACCTCCCTGGACTACATGAAAAGAGACATGGAAGAGCTCTCCGATCTTGTAGCCCAGGCAGGTATGACCCTAGCCCTGAGTAGCATTCTGCCATCACCCAGAATGATACTGCAGTACAAGGACAGAATGATTGACTTCAACAATTGGCTAAGCTTCTGATGTCATTCTAAGGGTATCTAGTATCTGTCTGCTTGGGATGACATGGTCGACAGACCACGATGCTTTGCCACAGATGGCCTGCACCTGTCGCCCCTGGGATTCCGGATACTGGCTAAGGCTCTTGCTGCCTCTATAGTGCTATAACTCATACCACACTTTTCGGCCATGTTACCTGGACCGAAACACCCAAGGTGAAGGTGTCTCCATATTCATTAAGGATATCCATGCCTCCAGGCTAGTTGTTTAGCACAATGCATCCAAGGTTATCCAAGTGCAACCAACTCTGGGCAAAACTGCAATCCAAATTGTAGCTTGCTACAGATCCACCACCATGCCCCAGGACTCCCACTCCTCTTTTCTTGATGTACTGGAAATTATTAGGGTTCAACCAAACACCCTACTAATGGGCGACTTCAACTATCCCACCATTAACTGGGATAACTACTCGTGTACCAACTCATTATCCTAACGCTTTCTGGAATTCATAAACTCAAATGCCCTGGATCAACTTATCCACACCCCCACCAGGGGCAACAATATCCTAGACCTAGTCATTAGAAACATGAATGACCGGTATTCCACACCTGAAGTCAACTCCTCGTTGGTCCGATCTGACCATAAGCTAATCACCCTTGATATCCACATCCCGCCCCACCCCCCATTAAGGAAACCACAGTAAAATATTTCTCCAAAGCCAACTTCAGGCTTCTTAAGACAGAAGTGGTGAACTTCATGACACCAATGCAGATGGACAATACAGTTACACCTGCTGAATCCTACACAATTGCACTCTATAAGCACTTACACGAGTGCATGGATCATGCTACTGCAAACAGAATCAAGATGCTATCCTCCAAAAAAAGGAAGCCAATCTGGTGGTCCCCTGCCATAAACAAACTGTACAACAGAAGGAAGAAACTGTTGCAAAAGAGAGTACAATCCCATGAGTGGAGGAGCTCCCTGGTCAGCCTCAGAAAGAAGCGGAGATCCCTTAGAAGATCCTCCAAAGCTAGCTACATAAACCTAACCACCACTATTTCCAAGGATAACCACAAAGCATTCTATAGCTATGTCAAAAATCTCGATGGCAACACCCAGATCTGCTCTGAGTTACAGCACAAAGGCATGAACAATACAGAACCAACTGATTTTGCCAACATCCTGGCAGATAGGTTCAGTGCTAACTTTACCCCCCCCTCACCCCCTAAAGGGCCCATATCTATACAGGAAGAATGCAGACTCCCTGTAATCACAACTATGCAGGTAAAAGCTGCACTCTCTAAAGCAAAAAAACACAGCATCCATGGGACCGGACAACATCCCAGGCTGCGTTTTACATGAACTTCAGAATGAACTAGCTCCCCACTTAAGCACCATGTTCAATAATAGCGTTGCATCAGGCTTTGTGCCCCCTGCATGGCACACAGCAACAGTTATCCCACTCCACAAAGGTGGTGCCACAATGGACCACGGGAATTATTGCCCTATAAGCCTGACTAGCCTGGTCTGCAAGGCTATGGAGCACATCATCATGGATCTCATTCACAGAGAAATTGGGTACCTCCAAATCTTTGACCCCACTCAGTTTGGCTCCTAAACCTGGTGGACTTCTTTGAGACAGTTACCAAGGCATTAGATGAGGGTAAGGAGGTCCACAGAGAATACCTTGATCTCTCAAAGGCTTTTAACACCATTCCCCATCCTGGTGTTATCGACATACCCATCCACCTGCACATTAACCCCTATGTCATGAGATGGTTTGCAAAGTGGCTCACAGACAGAACCCAAACAGTGAGAGTTGCATACCCTAGGTCCAACTGTAAGCAGTTACAAGTGGTGTCGGCTCTGTCCTAGGTCCCCTCATGTTGGATATATACTTCTCTGAGGTACAGGCAAGCACAGGAGGACTTTCGCTGAAAAGGTTTGCAGGGAACTAATGGCTCTGCTGTTCAGAGGCACAGGGAACTGACCTAAGGGGGTAGCAGAAGCCAACACGCTCTAGCTAGGCTTATAAATGCCCTTGGGCAGACAGCCTAGTACCTACCTATGAACCTATGAACCTATTGCATGTCTTATGTGCATGGATAGTTAACTAGCTCTTCCATTTTACTTTGCTATCATGCTGATAAACTGTTGGGTGACTACAAGTCATATGTATCCTGTTATTGTGTATTGTAAATGCCAATAGACATGACTAATGTTTGCCTAACATAACAGTAATGCTATGTAAAATGTAATACTTATCTGTCTACAATACTGTACATTACACAATTATTGGCACAATATCCCGCAATGCAAATCATAATTGCACAGTAGGCCCACCTTTGACATGTTATTCTCAGTAAAACACCCATATATATGCCTACTGTTACAATATATCAACATATACTATCCCCTGTTATAGCACGTACTTGTTGGACATGCCCTGCCACTGACAGCGGCCGGAGAGGAATTGTTGGGTTCAAAGTCCTTATATAGCATCCCTTGTGGTGTATGAGGTGTTTGCCTTGTGGCCTACAGCAGTACACACATAAATACTACAAGCTTTACTATGATCAACAGTACATCACTACAAGATAACTGTTTCCACCATATGCATTGCGTACACTTTAATTATTACAGAACAGGTACTACATACACAGGCATACTGAGTGTTCTATATACCTTATTAGTAACCTGAGGTGTCGTTGACTGTTATTTCAGTCTTTTTCAGTTTGTGTTTCAATCTTCTTTGTAATGTTCTGCTGGTATATACAGATGGTTTGAATGTGTGACAAGCCATCCTTTTATAGTTAAATATCAGTAACCTGCCATCCTGACCACCAATTGGTGCTCCAAAGTAGTTAATTACATGCACATCAGCTGTGCAGCTACTCCATTAGCCAATACCATGGCAACAGTGGTGTATAATTGAGTACTGCACTTGGGCATTGTCCCTTTGCCTTACTTTCGAGGAAGACAGCCTGGATGTGTTGTTTGTGATGTATTGCAACAGCTATATGGAGACACACAGAGATATATTAGCTTCATGACTCCTGTGGATTGTGTGTAATGGCTAGAAGATGTTGTTCTACATGTGAGTACAGCTGTTATATTTCAAAACATTGCTACTTATGCAGGGTTTGTTTGTACCTGACACTTCTGCAGATGTTTCAGTCTGGCAAGGATGTTCGGGCTGCTCAAGGCTGTATGGCTATGCATAAAATGTTAGGTGGTTTACAGTGTGCTCACCAGCCATCTTTGGTTTGGTGTACATGTGTATCATACTGTGCTGTTAATCAGTAACTGGTAACACTTCCTGGTGTACACACAACCCTCTGGAACGAGATTAGTGCAAACAAACCCTGTAACATCAGCAGCTGTTCCATTGTATAACAGCAACTATTTCATATAGGACCATGTTAGTGTGTCTCTGAAAAGGTATGTTAAGGCTTCTGTAGATGTCATACAGTGAGTGAATGATTTGTGATGTTATTACAGTATGTACTACAATTGGTTTGGGTGTGGGGGAGATGTTGGTGGGTGTACATAGCAGATGTAGGTGTGTAGGAACTGCTTTTATACATATTCGATATGTGTGTGAGGGTTCCTTCCCTATTTGAACACCTATCCTTTAGTGGACTAATACTGTGGTAATTGCAGGCTGACTCACTAAGGCACAGTTAATTGGTTCCTGTATAGCATGCATGTGATGTTAGTCCTTCAATCCTTTCGGCAATACATCGGAATGTAATGAAGTTTTGCTACATGAAAGCTGTCTGTGTATTTCTGTCATAGGTATTTCCATTCATTGGAGTTGTGTTGGTGACTGACCCTCTTTGGCTAGGGTTGCCACATTTTCAAATGGCCATAGTGGGACATTTTCGGGACACACATCAGATTTTACAGGCTGACACAAACCCACGGTCAGTACTAAGGATAGATCTTTACATTTTTGCCAAAATAAAAGCTTATTCTTGTTGCAGTTTAGTTGCTTATCCTGTTTCTTGTAACATGTAGGCATTTTAGATACAGAAAAAACTATTTTATGCAACTATTACATTAAATATGGGACATAATTATGTCCTACAATCTCAGGAAATTGGCATTTTTACTATTTTTGGTCAGTACACAACTGCCCAAAGAGGGACTGTCCCTCGCAAAGTGGGACAGGTGGTAACCCTATCTTTGGCTCATGTCCATAGCACATATTTGTAATAGTGTATAGGCATATACTCTCCATATCCTTTGTTCATAACGTTTGGTCGTGGTGGAATATGTGATTGCTATGGTCCATGTTATACTCATATTTGAACACTTCAACCACTGTATACAGGATACCTACGGAATCCCAAACTCACACAATTCTGGCGCCCACAGTACCGGGCCCAGACTCCCAAACCCCACATTACCGAACACTCAAACTCGCGACAGTCAAATTCGCAAAAGTAACACAAACACAGAACTGACACATGCATACACAGACACACTGCTACCCACCACATCCAAACAAACCATCCTACACTATGTATGAGCAGGTGGGCAAGCCCCCCTACACCCCTCATGAGGGTGGCTGCGCCCCCCACACTTTAATATTCTACCTCCAAGATCGCACAAACAGACACACAATGCAAACCCACACCCACACATTACATTCCCCCAGAAACACACATCACACTCAGAACACACACTTACACACACTACAGCCTTCAGAAACACACCTACACACAGTAACCTACCTGAACCGCAACACCAGAAGCACTAACTAAGTGTCTCTTAACATCGGGATTTTAAAACTCGCGCTTCTGGTGTTTCAGTACTGTGGTCTTTCGGTCTTTAAGCCTTGTGATTACGTGTGTCGGTATGTCAAGAATTTGGTATTTGGTAGGTATCCCATTTATATGTACTTCCATGGTTGTGTAGATGTTGTTAACCTATCTATATATCTACATATATATGTATATCCCTATATATCGACATATCTCTCTCTCTCTCTCTAGATATATATATATATATATATATATATATATATATATATATATATATATATATATATGTTGATTTATTTATATATATATATATATATATATATATAAAATTATATATATATAGCATACACCTTTCATTGGGTACATGGTGGTTTGTCCTATTTCCACACAATCCTCCCTTTTGTGTTTTAACCTATCGGAATACAGAACTGCCGTTGGTACATCTCAGGTAGTTAGTGGTAGGTTATTGTGAAGATTGTGTACATGGTTGCATGTTCTAATCTTGGCAGTGGACATTTTACCTCTCAGAGCAGGCACTGGTAGTGCAAGGGTGATTAAGTCACATTTCAATGGTTGTGGACAGCTTTGCCTGTGATCTGCGTGATGTTCAGCAAAGGTTAAATCTGTGTGGCGCTTATCCATGTAGTCATGTTTAAGCGCCACTTACCAGCACTTACCAGCGCAATAACCCGCTAACATCTGCTTAAAAGTGCTTTAATAACCTGCATCCAACATCCCTTATTCGGGACCTCAAAATGACGTAACAGCCCAGGTCTTGAAACCGGGACCATGAACACCACAGTCACTGGCTTTACCACTGAGGCATCTGAGATATGTACAACTTTTATGGTGTTTAGTGTGTACAGTGCACTACAGCCATTCCTAACTACTGCAAATAAATGTGTAAGTCAGTTGGTGTACATATGTATGATACCTGTTAATGTTCATATGTTTGTTGAAGTCAGTTTGCAATGTGACCTGACAGGGTGTATTATGGATGAGACTGGTTCTTGTTTTGTGTCCTTTTTACATTGTGCCCATACTCCATGTGTACCCATCCAGTTCACGTAATGAACATCCGACACAGGCCCTCCTTGAGGCATATTCCAGTAGCCAGCGGTCCTCCCCCACACCAATCTCCACATACACAGCAACCATTGTTCCTATGGGGAATTAGGTTTATATTAATAGTTATAATACCAGAGCAGCATGTGTTTTGCATACACTTCTATCCATTTGGAATGTGCCTGTGTCACAAAGTGTGTTCATAGATGTCTATATATATATATATATATATATATATATATATATATATATATATATATATATATATATATATATATATATATATATATATATTTAGTATTAATTTGTAACACTTATACATATGTAGACTTGTATATGTTGATTCACACATTACAGTACATTACAATGTACTGTACATATGTACACAAAGTAACTGTCCCATTTGTGGTCTGTACTGTGGAATGCCTGTAGTATATGGTGTAGTCTAACAACCACTTACCATTTATACAGATTAGGTGGTTAAGTGTTAGATCTCATGACTATGGCGTCCATGGTCCAGGGTTCAACACCTGTGATGTATTAGATATTTTTTACTACAGAATAAGGCTAATTTAAGCATTTGTACGCAGGTTTAAAGGTGTTTGTGTGACTTTATACCAGCAGTTGTACACAGTTAAACAAACTTTACATCCTACAACCTGTGCACGCAAATATGGCCACTTCTGCTAATTACTCAGGATATATACATTTCAGTGACGTAACATCTCACTATGTGCTTACATAACATTACATTGTCTGTTAACTGTACTCTCCAGCACACATGGGTTTATGTGTGTTCCAAATGTTTATTATTCTGTGGAATACTGCCTATATATGCAAGCTATGGCTAAGGTATACTATGTAACATGTAAAACATCTCTGACTTTATTGGGATTTGAACCACGACTGCACAGATATTATGCAAATGCTGTAGCCATTACACTATTGACATTAACGTTCCTTCTGCATATTTCTTATGCCCATGAATCCTATGTGTAAGCTTGGCTACACAACAGGTGGAGCCACCCACACCCAGTGAGCTTCTAGAAATACCAATATAACACATGAATTGGGAGACTATACATTAGCATCCTAACTACGTTTGGCATAGCGCCTTACTGACATACTTCAGGGGAATCCTTGATGTGTGATTGGGCAACAGTATATACACCCCTGGGATCATGTGTCCCAGAAACATTCAGCCAGGGTGTGGGGGAGCCACTCCAGTTTTATAGCTGCAAGACCTGTTGGGGAAATTGAATGCTGTTGGGTTGTCATGTTAACATGGCCTTTTGAGATCACTATGTGCCCCTATCATCCTACAGCACCCCAGTCTTCAACAGCTTCCAGCAACTCTGCCTGGAATCACTTCATTGGCTATGCTTGACAGAGGCTCAGTTACTTCATCAATGGTGCAGATAAATCCACCACACTGTAGCTATGCTTCTGAATGTCCTTGGGCAGATAGCCTACTACCTATCTGTGAACCTCTACAGTGCAGGCCATCTTCGACATCATATGTGATTATACAGAGTTCTCTGATCACAATATACAGTGTAAAATGACCATGTAGTCAGACAACAGTTAAGTACAGCAATAGTATACAGACTATTGATATATAATCACTCCAAAAGCCAATCTTGGAAGCTAGTGGACTTGTATAGGTTTCAGGCTTTATATTGCTTACCAGTAGGTTACCTACAGGAAAGATGGGACACAAGCACAGATGGGAAACATGCCTGCAACAATGCCATACCAACTTGCATGTGTCAGCCTAAGGCTTTGGAATGCTGAGGAAGGCTATTGGCGCCCCCATGGTGCCATTTTTAGGCAGGTCTCAGAGGTAAATCTCACCTCCATGAACTGCACAATAGTGGAATCAATGAGGGTTAGGCTACTCAACACTAGGGGAAGTACTCACAACATGCACGCACTCACAGCACTCCTCAGTATGAACAACATCTACATCTGTTCTGTGACTGGGACCTGTGACCACACCGGCACTACCAGACTACAACCCATAACACACATTTCAGCCACTGAACATGGACTGGCACAGACATGGAGGGAGTGAATCCATATTCATCGGGGATACCTACACCTCCAAGTTAGTGGGGCAGCATGATACCTCTGTGATCATCCATGTGCAGCTAACATCAGCCATGACTGCAATGCAAACTGTGAGCTGCTACAGATAACCCTCCATAACCTAGGAGCACCATTACAACTACCTGGAGACAGTGGTAAACATGACAGCCCTACCAGACACGCTGTTATTGGTCAATGTCGGCTATCCTACACTTAACTGGATAACCTACTCGAATATTCACTTAAAAAGCCCAGCACTTTCTGGGATTTATCACCTCATATGGCCTGTATCAGTTGGTATATGGACTAATGAAAGGTGAAAACATACTAGAAGTGATAATCACTGACATGTGCAACAGGTGCACTACAGCAGAGGTAAACCTGTCACTGTTTAGATCTGACCATAAACTATTCACTGATGATTTCCACTCTCAACCATCTCCCCCACCCAAGGAACACACAGTGAGTACCTTTCCTACAGCTAAATTCACAGTACTAATGACAGAGGTGGGAGGGTTCACAGCCCCCAAGCTCAGGGATGACACTGCTCAAGATACAGACAAAATTACAAATGTACTCTATAAGCACCTACAAAGATGTATGACCCATATGACCCATACGATCCACTCCATCAATGGTAAACCAGGACTCGTTACTCCTACACAAGGACACCAGTCTGCTGAACCCCTGCATTATACAGGCTATACAACTGAAGTAGGACAGTAGTCCAGAACAACAGCAAATCCCAAGACGTGCAGACATCCATGATCAGTATTAGCAAGATACTTATGTTATTCATGTAATCATCCAAGGCTGACATCCACAGGTAAATAGGCATGGATTCGGAATATGACCACAAAGGCTTCTTTGGCTATGTCAAGGATTTAAGCAGTAACACACAGATTTGCACTGTGCTTGTGCAATATTGCACTGAATATACTGACTCTACTAATATCACCAACACACTTGATGATACATTCGGAGCAAGCTTCACCCCCGACAGGGCCCACAACAATACCCAAAATGTACAGTATCCCAGGCATCTGAGACA
This sequence comes from Protopterus annectens, assembly GCF_019279795.1. Lineage (NCBI taxonomy): Eukaryota > Metazoa > Chordata > Ceratodontiformes > Protopteridae > Protopterus > Protopterus annectens. Next base: position 1,004,540,239 of record NC_056730.1, on the reverse strand, counting down.
TACAGGTGGTAATGGCCCTTTCAAACGGCATGACAGAGCATCAATGGAGGCAGATGGTGTCCCAGACTGCATCCTGCAGACACTAAAAGACAAAGTGACCCCCAGCCTAATATAGCAATTCAACATCACCATCTACACAGGCTGCATGGCCATTCAATGGTGCATTGCAACAGCTATTCCACTCCACCAAGGTGGTGACACAACTGACCATAGTAACTGCCACCCCATAAGCCTGAGTAGCCTGATCTACATGGCAATGGAGTGCATCCTCATGGCACTCATTAACATAGACAATGGTAACCTCCAGACACTTGACCCAACCCGGGTCAGCTTGATTGAGTGCAGATCATGCCTACTGAACCTGTTTGACATCTTACAGTCACATAGACGTTAGGTGTGGTAGTTCACACATACTACCTGGACCTCGGCAAGGGTTTTGACACCATTCCCCACTCAGGTATTATTTCTACACTCACCAGCCAGTACATGCACCCATACATCACAGGTTGATTTGTCAACTCTTGACCAGTCACAACTGGTGTTCCACAGGACTCAGTCCTGGGACCCCTACTGTTTGCCATATACGTCTCAGAGGTACGAGTTAACACAGGTGGACTACAGCAGACCGTGTTTGGCGATTACTGCAGACTGGGAGCCATAAAAGTCCAGCTGTCACAGACGTCCTTCAAGGGGCCTCACATACACCAACACAGGGTGTCAGAGTCATGGCCTCCAGCTAAAGGCCACATACTGCATAGTCATTCCATTTTGGGAAACTACACACACACATATTAACACATGAGTGGCAGATACTATAATTCAGATGACGTAATGGGTATGTGGGGACTACATTAGATAGTGATCTCTCCTTTGACAATCATATCTGCGAAGTAGTTAGGACATCCATCTATGTAGGCCATCTGATTACTTAAGGGTTCGCATCTAAACAGACTGAGGTTATTGTGCCCCTTTACTCATCACTCATCAATCCCATCATCGAGTATGATAACACATTTTGGATGTACCGCAGAAGACGCATCCAACAGCTGGAAGGGCCATGAACGTACCTCGCCAAGAGGGATAATACCCTCAGACATGTGTCCTATGCTGCCAGACTGCATAAACTCTTGCATTACTCAGTGGTATCTCGTTTACTCAGAGATGATATTTGCTGACCAACAAAGCCGTGTCCAAGTCAGGCTTAATGGGTATGCTCCACCTATGGGAATCCATGTCACAGTGAGCCACACACTATAATGAGCTACACCTTGCCACAACCATAACTGGAAGATGCTGGAGTTACAGATTCCTGTCACGGGTACTCCCCATGCTTTGGCACTACATCCCTGATTACTTTATATGGAGCCCCTAACTAACACTAATTGGGTGGGGAACAGTGGATACACCCCAGGGATACCACAATTGACTCTGCTCCACAGAGGGACAATTAGTTAATCAATGGGGTGGCGAAAGCAGAAACATTTTGGCTAGGCTTATGAATGGCCTCGGGCAGTTAGGCATGTACTTACCTATGTACCTATGAACCTATACATACAGTATCAACACATGCTGATAGCTTAATTTACTGTTCAGGTATTGGCCTGCCTTGTGCCAATGGCAGTTGTGTGTACAATAGTTGAGGGCTGCCTATGTAAGATGCACACAGTAGACCACCTATACATGACAATTTACAGGTGGTCGTGTGTGTGTGCCATCCATATTTACTGTGTGTGCAGGTGGAGAAAGGTGTCAGTCCCTAGGTGCCTACACTGTCAGTGTGTGTGCTATACGTTCCTTCCTTGCCAAGGCATGGGCATACTGGGCATGCTTCCATCTGCCTACTGGGTCTGGCACAGGGTGTTTGTGATTTGAGCCCCCCTGTGCCTGTGGGGCCATTGCCAATGGTGGTGGGCTGTGAGGGCCTTCACCATTCTTTCCCTACTGCAGCTGTTTCCGCAGGATCATATTGTGTAGCATGGCACATACTATGAAGATGTGGGCACATGTGCCTGGAGAGTACTGCAAGGCTCCACCAGATATGTCTAAGCAATGGAACCGTGATTTCAGCACCCCAAACATTTGCTCTATGATGATTCTGGTTTCTGCGTGTGCCTCATTATGGTGTTCTTGCATGGGTGTGTGTCCATTTCTGATGGGAGTCATCATCCATGGTTCCAGGGCATAGCCAGCATGCCCCACCAGCTGGCCATATGGGATGTCCCCCCTGGCAAATACCTGATACAGCTGTGAGACATGCCAGATGTGGGAGTCGTGATAGCTTCCACGGCTGCCAGCACACATATCCATGATAATGCCCTGGGCATTGCACATGACCTGGCAGTTGATGGAGGGGTATCCCTTGCGGTTTATGCAGCGCCTACCCTGCTCACCAGGTGGTGACTTCATGTGTATGTGCATGCAGTCTATTGCACCCAGTACCTCGGGGTAGTCTGCCTCACGGTGGAAGAGACGCATATTGCTGGCCAACTCCTCCTGCATTCGGGGGAAGTATATGTGCTCATTGGCATGTGGTAACATGGCATCAAGGGACTGGTGCAGTACCCTGGATGCTGATGCCTGTGAGATCCCCATGATATCCCCAGTTGGCCTTTGAAAGGTACCTGTGGCTTGTATTCTCAAGCTTACACATACCTTCTTGTCTCCTGGGATGGGTTCCCCTCTGTTATTTCTGGCTCTGAGGCATGGCCGGCACAACTCAACAAGTTGCTGTATGGTGTCCCTGTCCACCCTGTAATGCTCTACTATCTCCAGATCATGTGCCCCCTGGCAGGTTACCCTGGGTCTGAACACTCTTCTCCTAATCCGGTGCCTGAGATGGTTGTCAGCATCATCCTCCACACCACTATCAGTCTCCAACACTTGCTGGTTAATCAAAGCTATGGCAGCCTCTAACATGTACATATTAAAAGTTCCCGGTCTGTATACACCAATGGTGCAGAGTGTCTGGGAATACACAAGTGTGTGTGAGGAGCTTTTTACACTTTATACTATTGTGTAATGGATGCTGCTGGTGTAATTGGGTGTGTATGTGCAATTCCAGCTGCAGGATATCTTAATTATGGGTTTTCCAGCAGGTACTGCTATTGTGGGGCCTTTCATGTTGAATTACGCTTGGCTGCCATGATTCATCTATTGCACTATACTTCAGTTTTCAACCCAATTCCCCCCCCATTGTCAGGCATGCATCCAGCTGCCAGCTTTCTTGTTTTGTACTTTCCCAACCCAGGATTGTGTAGCAAAATGTGTTATGTAGCTGATCTACTGCAAATTTGCTTTGTTCTGCTGTGACAGTTCTCTTTTCTTTGCAGTGCGGCACCTCCCCTTTTCTGTTCTGCAGGTAGCTGCTAGCAGCCTTGTTAGCTGTTGTCAATTGCCCACTGTGGGTTCCTAGGTGTTAATTACTCATTTGTACTCCAATTACCATGCTGCAGCACTTCCTTATTGTCTTCCTATATCCTTCCTGTTTCAGCTGTGGTGCGCACCGCACACAGCCATTTACCGGGTTTTGAGTGCGTTTTCATTCATGTTCACATGCACTTTCAGGTACCTCTTGTGCTCTCAGCTTAGCAATGCTATGGCTACTTCCACACCCCTGTCCTGCAGCTTTGCTTAGCAACATGCAAACCAGATTAGCAATGCTCCAACATGCTTATAGCTAAGGTGGCGCACCCCTCTCTTGATGTCATATTCATCTCCAGGCCACACCTCGGTGTTGTACTGCTACACTGTGAGGTACATCCTTACACCGGTGGGGATTTTGCGATTCAGTATTACTTGTCTCATTTGCATGGCATTCACTACTAATTCCTAGTTACCACGCAGAACACTGTCACAGACCCTTAGCAACCCGTGCACCATGGTTGTGGTGTAGCATGCATGCCATTGACTATTATGGGGAATTCATGAAATGTGTTACATTGCAGTTTTATTACATATAAATATATTTTCATTGTGATCCCGTTTGCGCACTGATGCACTGCGATTTTAATTTGCGTTAGTGTGGCCATGACATTAAATGTTCTTTTTTATGTGTTGTACATGTTTTTTTCATGCCAATGGCTATATATTTAGCCATTGGCATATATTAACAGTATAATACATGAGTTTGGTCCACTGTCATGGCTCCAATTTTATGTTTGAAAAAATGTAAACTGTTTTTTCGGTTTACATTTCTGCATGCTTACGCTATGCCTGCGCCACTTCATGAATCGCTATATACCTTCATTTGCATGGTACACTGCTGCGCATGGGGTGATTAGCATACATGCCCTGGGTGCTGTGTAGCTGTGGTGTACGCAGGTAGTGCACGTGGAAACAGCTCGTACCTGAATCACTCAGTGGTGATATTTGGTGTTAGATCGCCGAAGCTACGCCTGCGCCTGGCACAAGCTTCATGAATCCCGGGGTTTATATGCAACAAGCTTTAATATACGGTCCTGCTGCTATCATAAATCTCTATTTTCAGCAAGCTTAAATACAAAGTGCTGCTGCTGCTCTCATTAATCTCTATGGGCAACAAGCTTTAATACAAGGTGCTGCTTCTGTTGCTATCATTAATTTGTATATGCAACAAGCTTTAATACAAGGTGCTGCTTCTGTTGCTATCATTAATTTGTATATGCAACAAGCTTTAATGCAAGGTGCTACTTCTGTTGCTATCATTAATTTGTATATGCAAAAAGCTTTAATACAAGGTGCTGCTTCTGTTGCTATCATTAATTTGTATATGCAACAAGCTTTAATACAAGGTGCTGCTTCTGCTGCTATCATTAATTTGTATATACAACAAGCTTTAATACAAGGTGCTGCTGCTATCATTAATTTGTATATGCAACAAGCTTTAATACAAGGTGCTGCTGCTAACATTAATCTGTATATGCAACAAGCTTTAATACAAGGTGGTGCTGCTGCTATTATTAATCTGTATATGCAGCAAGCTTTAATACATGGTGGTGCTGCTATCATTAATCTGTATATGCAACAAGCTTTAATACAAGGTGCTGCTGCTAACATTAATCTGTATATGCAACAAGCTTTAATACATGGTGGTGCTGCTGCTATTATTAATCTGTATATGCAACAAGCTTTAATACAAGGTGCTGCTGCTAACATTAATCTGTATATGCAACAAGCTTTAATACAAGGTACTGCTGCTGCTATCAGTAATCTACACATGAAAAAACCTTTCATACAAGGTGCTGTTGCTCCTGCTGCTATAATTTATCTATATATTTAACCATCTTTAAAACAAGGTGCTGCTGCTGCTATCATTAATCTGTATTTGCAACAAGCTTTTATACATGATGCTCCTGCTGCTATTATTAATCTGTATATGCAACAAGCTTTAATACAATGTGCTGCTGTGGATATCATTAATCTGTATGTGCAACTAGCTTTAATACAAGGTGCTACTGCTATCATTAATCTGTATATCCAACAAGCTTTAATACAAGGTGCTGCTGCTTCTGCTGTTATCATTAAGCTGTATATGCAACAATCTTTAATACAAGTCTTCATTTGACTAATATTGGACTTTACAATATAAAAATAATAGAGCACTAAAGGGTAGATAGGATATTTTACAGTAGATAATCAACATCTGCACCTCAACATGAGGACCCAGGGAAATTGTGGAAATCCCATCCATTTTGAAATCAGGCTATGTGTAGGATTACATGTGCTAGCTACAGGAACATTTCAGAGCCCCAAGGGGAACACATTAGATGTATGACAGGTCTCAGACTCATGAATATTCTACCAGTTTCTGAATGTGATGCAACATTTAAGGAGCATATCTGGTTTGCATTTATCCCAGAGGAAAGAACTACTACCACTCAACATTGCTATGCCATAGCATTTTTCCATGGTGTTTTTATACACACATATAAATAAAAGTCCCACATGGTGAACAGGCAAGAAAGCACAACAGCAGTAAGGGCTATCAGTCTGTCAGCTGTTATGTGGTTTGTAATGCCATAGGGATGATCATTAATGTATATACAGGCAACCCTGGCTGTTTCCATGACTCCCAGTTATGCACACCTGTTGTCTTTATCTAATGTTTTCTAGAGGCAATTTCCCACAAGGACATCTACTGGATGATACAGATTATATACTGGAATCTTGTTCTGCACAATCTCACAGAGCAAGGTTACAAGGATGCATTTCCTCAAACTTGAAATACTATACAGTGTGTTTTTGGCTTACTTAAGTCATATTTCTGATGTCTAGCTACATCTGGAGATATCCTGCAGTATCATCCAGCCACCTCTGCCAAAATATGACAGCCCGTACCATGTTACATAATATTATAGTTAGAGGAAACAGTTACAGTAGGGAGAATAACACCAGGGGCCGCATTTCCCACCACCACAAGCAGGGTCAGCGTTGTCAGCAGACATAGATGAGATGTCAGATGAAGAACTGGCAGCTTGGGATGATGCTGGCAATGGAGGCATGCACAGTATGCTATGGTCCTGTCTAAGAGGCAGAGAATACCATACACACTCACTACCTAAGTGAAAACTTAAGGCATTAAGTACATGCAAACACTGATGCAGAAAAACATCTTGCTTGCTGTGCTCTGTGAGTATCAGGCAGAAGCAACCACAGAAGAGTCAACTTGGATCAGCAGCATTAACCCAGGGAAGTGATGAACCTATATAGTAGAGATAAATGATTACCCTCATATGTAAATACTGTACTTCACTAAGATAAATCATTGCTCAGCTGTACAGGAATGTAAGCAGGAACTTATGCATGATATATGCAACATAATATACAATAAACACTGAGCAATAAAAGGTGTATTAAAATGGATGTCTCAGCAAGTACACATCCTGCGCTTCATGCCAAAGCAGGCCCATGTTAACCAATCTACAATGTTTAGTTAAATGTCACCATTATCCACAGAGATACACAATCAATATTGCATATGTATGCATCCCTAATATTCAGAAAATACAGCATAAATAGTTATGACACAAAGGACAATGTGCCATTCAACAGAGGAAACCAACTATGTAAAGCCCAAACACATACGTCATATAATTACTATGCATCAGATGTAAATGTTGCCCAATTTATACATCCTGACATTGACCAGGGCAATCTCAGCATCATCTGTGCAAGGTGCTGAGCAGGCAGTAATTCACAGTAAATAGGACTCTAGAACTATCAATACTACTACAACTACACGCAGGAGCACAATCTAAATAATACTCAGTTGAACTGGAGTAGAATAAGAAAAAATGCAATTCAGTACAATAATTTAGATAAATGCAGGCATCTGACTAAGCAAGTATTATCTATACACTCTGTGCATCAGACATAAGAAACTCTAAGTCACAAAAGTCTGCAAAGGGCAGGGCACAGCCATCACCACTTTCCGGGGGGGGGGGGGGTGTTACAGGAGTACACGCCTAACATAAAAGAAGTGTGTGTGTGAGTAAGAAATCAGGTTGATAGCAGGTATGCATTGTCAGGGCCAGTAGCAACCGATGAAAAGAAGTCAAATATTAAAGATATATGCAAATGTGTTTGTGTGTGTGTGTGTGTGTGTTTGTGTGTGTGTGTGTGTGTGTGTGTGTGTGTGTGTGTGTGTGTGTGTGTGTGTGTGTGTGCATGTGTGCGATTGTGTGCATGTGTGCTTGTCCTGTCTCAGAGGGTTCCGTGTCATGGATATGCACAGGCATACTGTCTTTGTCCAAACTCTGGGGAGGGGATGTGGAATCCACAACTTCAGTGTCAGACTGAATCTCTATAGCCCAAATGATGCCTCTTCATCAGCACCATCACCATCAGTGGCTACCAATACTCCAGCATCAAGTTGTAGGAGCTCTACAGTGCTGTTAGCAGGCTCACCTGTGATTATAGCAATAAAGCACACACACACAAAAAGAAGAAATGCAATTAAAATGATCATACATATGCTATGTAACCTTGAGTAAAGCAGTAATGCATGGAAGTGCAAGTAAAACGTTTCAGTAAAGTATATTTAAAGATCAAGACATGTATAAAGACAAAAACAGTTATGTCCATATGATTTAGAGGTAGACGTGTAAGCAGGAAGGTGTGATTAACAGTATCAAAAGTGCAAATCATATTGATAAAAACATCAGCTGTAATAAGTCCACTGTTCATGTTGCTGTAGATGTTATTTGTAATTTTAAGTAAGGCAGTTGTAGTGATGAATACATTACGAAAACCATGCTGTCAGTCACAAAGAAATCCATATCTATTTATAAGTTTGAATAATTTTTATACAATATTTTTTAAAGGAGTTAGTGATGAAACACAAATTTTGATATGGGACTGCAATATTTTAGGTTAGTAGGTAATGAAAATTTTGGAAAAGCCATAATAACTTATCGTTTAAATGAAAAAGAGACAGGATCAGTTGGTAAAGAGAGATTAAAAATATATGTGAGCAGTTTAGAATTTTTTTCATCTGCGAGCTTTAGGAAGGTAGACTGCAGTATACTAAATTTAGCACCTTTGTAGTCTAATTTGCATAGCAGTTGTCTAGTTTCACTGACTGCAATGGCCAAAATGTGGGTAACAGCAGCAAAAGAGGCTAGAGATAAATCTGAGATTAGGAACTGAAATCATTACTGATACTACTGGCTGGGAAGGTTGCAATGTCTTCATGGAAAACTGCAATTGGTCTAGTTTTTCTATGCATGAACAAATACTGTGATTCACTAGCGCACATACTGTGTTAAACCTCCTTGGTTTTCAAAGGAAATTGCAGTGTATAGTTTAGTTTATATTTGTATTTGGTGTTAGTTATTTGGTCTGCTACTACTCTCTATTGCCTCTGTACCTCCTGGCTCTACCCCACTACCCCCACTCATTTCTTCCCAGTTTCTGCCCGAGCTTTCTCCAAGATCAACCTATCCTATTGCCTTCCTAACGCTAACCAACCTGTCTCTCTCTCTTTCTCAATACAGCTTGCTTCCTCGGGTGCTCCCCTCTCTACAACAAATATTTTCAGGATCACTCCTTCTAAAGGAAGACTACCTTGGACTGCCCGCTCCCTAGGCACCAGATAGGCACCTTTTCAGTGCCAAACCTAAAGTGTGGTTATCCTCTTGAAAACCAGCGTGTATGTACTTTATATTACAATTATTAGACTGTCTAAAGGGTAATTGGTATTCTACCTTTAGTGAGTGCGCCAGCAGCCTACTGCAACCCCTTACCTCCCCTCCAATTTCTCTTTATTGCATACCCCTGAACACCTCTAATAAACTTTGGAAGTATCCAAACAGGATTAATTAATCTCAAAATGACCAATTTATTTAAAAAGAAAAAACAAAACAAAAATGTACTGGGGAAAAGTAAAGCTTTGTAGCCCATGCCCATTTCATCACCAGGTGGCAGCATATACCCACTAAAGTGAAACACTCATTTTTCAGATGTTTGCCTTATCTCCACTGCTATACTTTATTTTATATTAAACATAAATATCTTTAAGTTTACAAATAAAAATTTTCTGCACTGGCCTCTGCTGATCACTCTGCAGCATTGGGTTTTTCTACCTAAACTGTTTAAAATATTCACCCTCTGCCTATAGCACTGTCCCAACTACTGTAGTCTCAGTAACTGATTGTTCTTTGTTCTGCGGACCACTCACTCCTCTTGGCTTATCCTGCTCCCTTTGCCCTACAGGCTCACTTCGCTCCCTACCCTGCCCCCAAATCTCACACGCCCCCACTATCTGGACATTTATATCTAACCTGACTCCGCTCTACAATCACACCCCATCCAACCACACCCAATCCAACAAACTCCACCCACTCCCATTCAGGTCAACCACACACACTCCAATAACCACGACTACTATCTCCTCACACATCTTAATCCAAACTAGCCTACTCATATCCCTCTCCTGTGTCACCTTATTTACACTCCTCCCCAACACACACCCAACTCACAACCCCCATGCCACTACCCCCTACCTCTCAAAAAAAAAAGAAAAAAAACGTTTATAGCCTAATCTCCCCTGAACTCTATTCTTCCAACTCAACCTATCTATTCAAACCCAAATTATTCCCAACCCCACCCTTCCCTTACCCTACTAGAATTATTAACTGCAAAAAAACACTCCCCTTTCTCTACCTTTCCACCCTCTCTCCCATTCACCACCTCAATCAACTTTTCCTAAATTTCTCCCTCTCACTCTCAGGTGACATTCACTCTAACCCTAGTCCCAACCCCACCAAAACTCTCATTAACCTTACCAACACACCCACAAAACCCCAAACCATCCGACTCACCACAATCACCGCACAAAGCATCAAAAACAAAATCCCAAATCTCCATGTTTGGCTCGTTCACAACAAACCTGACATAACCACCATCTGTGAGACATGGCTTAAACCCTCCATCTCAGACAGCGAAATCCTCCCACCAGGCTACCAGATCCTTTGCAATGACAGAACTCAGAAAAAGGAGGTGGGGTGGCTATTATCTACCCATCCACCCATACAATAACTCCATATACCAACCCCATCCCTACCTTTTCCAATGCTGAAATTATAATAGGCTACTTAAAACTTAACAATTTCTAATCTATATGCATCTGCTCCATCTGTATCTCCCCAGGTGAAAACATCAAAACTCTAGAAGATATCTTATTTCAGTTTAGCTCCAGTATCAAAATAGAAACCTATATCCTTGAAGATATGAACATTAACTGGGCCTCTCTAAACACTGACACCCCATCCGTTTCAATTAATATATACAACTTTGTCCAACTTATCAACCTTCCAACCAGGCTTAACAGAGATCGAACTTCTGGTACCATCATAAATTGGATACTAACTACCCACCCCCACATGGCCTCAAATGCAGGTATACTACCCGATCCTCTTAGTGACGACATACCTGCTTTCATGGACTGTATACCCCCCCCCTACAAAAAGATCACCACTATAGCCAAACTTGCAACCTAGCCATCTTCAACCCTGAAATATTCTCAGAATGCCTGAAACACACTGACTGGTCACCCCTAAAAACCCTTCCACTAGACTGTGCAGTATCCTATTTCAATAAAACATTCCTTACTATTTTAAATCAACTAGCACCCCTCAGATCCAAACTAATCAGAACCAATCCCTGCCTCTGGCTACCCTATGAAATTAAACACATCATGTGTCAACGTGACCAAAAATAGAAACAATACCAAAAACAAAACACCACTACCTCCTTCCTAGAATTTAAACAACTGCGAATTCTAGCCAAAAAGCTAATAACTAAAGATCGCAAAACCTACTACAACAAACTCCAAACCATGCACTCATCCAATCCAAAAAAAGTTTGGAACTCCATTTCCTCCATTCTTCACCTTGGTAATAATAGCAACTCTTGCCCAGATCCTACTCTTACCAGCCTCGAAACTGCCACTAAATTCAACTCATTCTTTATAGATTGCATAGCAAAACTATCCTCCTCTTTCCCTAACCCCACTCTAGCCCTCCTCACCCCACTAAGCAACCTCGTCCTACCTCACTTTTCTGCCTAAAACCAATCCCCACAAACACAATAAAAAGGATTCTCCACAAGCTAAAGCCCTGTCGCAATGCACCAATCTACCACCCACCTACCTAAAACACTCCACTGAAGCCATAGTCTACCCCATATCTATTCTTATAACTAGATCAATACAAGAGTCATACCTCCCAACCATCTGGCACCACGCATACATCATCCCTCTACAAAAAACTGGTAAAAAACAGACATAAGCAATTTTAGACACATAGCCATAATTTCCCCTCTCTCAAAAATACTAGAAAAAACTATGCATTTACAAATCATACGTTACCTAACTCAGAACAACCTCCTCTCCCATACCCAACATAGTTTTTGTCCTGGCCATAGTATCATGATGGCCTCCTTTCCTTTCTTGAGACCATCAACCTAGCATGCAACAAGGGCAAATATTTATCATCACTGTTTTTAGATCTATCTAAGGCATTTGGCACTATCTCCCACTCCTTACTTCTCTCCCACCTCTCATTCCCTCAACGTTAATATGGTTCACCAGCTACCATTCCAACTGCCAACAAGCAGTCCAGTGGAAATAATCTACCTCATCTTTCCTACCTACACCCACTGGTGTTCCTCAAGGCTCAGTACTTGGCCCTCAACTCTTTAATATATTTATCAATAACTTCCACCTTTCCATTCCTGAAGCCTCTGTTATCCAGTATGCAGGTGATTCCACCATCTGCTCTGCCTCCTCCCCTCTGAATTACTCCTAAAAATCCAGCTTGCCTTTTCCAAAACAGAATCCTGGATGCAATCAAATCACCTTGCCCTTAACACCAGCAGAACAAAACTAATGATTTTCACACCCACTGGAAACTCCACTCTTGACAGAAACCTTTTCTCCATTATAAGCCAAAATATCACCCCTCTTGAAATAGTTCCCAGTACCAAACTGCTAGGCATCATCATTGATGAAAACCTAAAGTTTGACTCGCACATACACTCAACTATTAAGAAAACCCATCAAAAAATTGGTCTCCTTTACAGACACAACCATTATCTCAACCCTTCCTCCCGACAAACACTTGCATCTACCTTCCTCCTCCCATGTACAGCGCTCCCTTATTCACCAATCTCCAGCTAGGCCTACGTTCCAAACTCAAATCCTGCTACCATAAAATTTGCAAATTTGCCATCACCACCAGAAATTCATGTCATCATTGCCACTCCATACACACCCTCAAATGGTTAGAACAGCCCAACTACCTCATATATCTGTAACTTACTACCGCAAACAAGGTGATCTTCAAACCAGCTGACTGCCCATCCCTATCCACATCCCTAATACCCTACACACCCTCCCGCTCCCTATGATCTGAGAACCAAAATCTCCTACAAGTATACAAACCCTCTCATCCCCCTAGCAAACTACTGCTAGCCTGCACCATAGCTAAACTTTTAAACTCTGTCCCCTCTCCACTACGCAACATGTCTAACCACAACAACTTCAAGACCCACCTGGTCTCACACCTGTCCTCCAAATGGGAATGCCCCTCTCATGCTCCTACCTAACCACCCCAGCTCATAGATTCTCTACTGTCACTCAAAGATAAATGTATATCTCTATATCTTACTGAAAATGATGAAATTATCTATTAGTATCTCTTACTCTCCAGTATACTATTCTCTCTGACAAGTAACCTTTCTTATCATTCTTTATTATTCCATTGCAAGGAATGTTACACAAGAAAACTTATGACACACTATGTTTTTTTCTATTTCTGTTACATTCTTAATGTTCTCTATTATGTAATGTCTCTTATTTGCTACTATTATCATTAATGTAAATTCTTGTGGAGCTTTTCTTCCCGGGACTCCACTGAAAGCGGGTCACCATTACACAGTGGACTCTCCCGATCAACAAATGCAAATAAATAAATGCAAAATAAAATAAATAATTTAATGTAAGGAGTCTTGGAGTAGTTGTCTATACTTGTCAACAATGTTTGCAGAGAAGGAAGAGGATTCATTAGTAGGGGAGGTTTTGTTACGATGGCTTGTAAGTTGTTTGATTTCCTTCCAGAATTAGTTTGACTAGGAAGAACACATTGATTGTTTTTGTCTTGGGTATAATGATTTAACATTATTGGTGGTTGTCCTGGTAGCTTGTCTTGAGAGACAGCAGTCATGTGATTTTTTTTTTCCTGTGGGTTTTGCTTCCAGTAAATCCAGGCATTGACACTCTGTTATATCATTTTTTTTAATGTCATTTGTTATCAATGACCACCATTTAGCTTGTTGTCTATATTTAATTAGATGGATATAAAAGAGAGTTTTGTATTCCTGAGAGAAAGTTAATAAAGTAATTGAGTAGTATGGATGGGTTGGTCTGGTAGTACAATATACTCCAGACAATTTCATGCAAATATGTATTGATTTAGACTGTTTATTTGGGGGAAAGGTCTACTATTTATTATTTATGGAGGGGTTTCTACTGTCCTGAAGCTCCAGGTCGAGATGACGGGGAAGGGGGGGTCACTTAGGCAGTTTGGTAATATGCCTATTTTTAATAATTTATGGTTTATGCTCATAATAAGGAATTCAAAAACTGGCAGTAACTCTGTTGGTTGTATTAGGCTGCTTGACTAGCTGCTCAAAGTTTAGTGCATGGAATGTCTTATTTAATTGCTTTGCATGGGGCCAATAGTCTGCATAGTGAAATCACCTAGGATGATACCTTTTCAGAGGATGCCTTTGGGATACATGTGCTGAACAGCTTGCTATATTTCTGTTAATGAAGAGGGGTAGAATATATGGAACACTAATGTAGAAGCATTTGTGCAATCCTATAGAGATATGTGCTGTTACCTGGTTAGGGTATTGTTCAGCAGAGGGACTGGCTGTAGCATATTCAGTTATGTTTATGGAATGGACTTGTTTATCATAATCATGATTCCCCCTCTTGTATTAATGGGTCTTTGGTTAGTGATGACGAAATTAGTAGATCATGAGAACAGTGAAGGTATCAGTATTGTAGGGTTATGAGAAGAGGAAGGATTATCAGATGTGGGGGAGAGCAAGACACAACAGAAGAGGAAGGTAGTGTGACAGCAAAAAGACAGAAATTGGAAAGGCAAAGAATAAAAGAATAATGGGAACAATCTAGCTGACACCTAAGCTGATGCATCTAATTAGTCAGGGACGACCTAAGCTGATGCATCTAATTAGTCAGGGACGACCTAAGCTGATGCATCTAATTAGTCAGGGACGACCTAAGCTGATGCATCTAATTAGTCAGGGACGACCTAAGCTGATGCATCTAATTAGTCAGGGATGACCTAAGCTGATGCATCTAATTAGTCAGGGACGACCTAAGCTGATGCATCTAATTAGTCAGGGACGACCTAAGCTGATGCATCTAATTAGTCAAGGATGACCTAAGCTGATGCATCTAATTAGTCAGGGACGACCTAAGCTGATGCATCTAATTAGTCAGGGACGACCTAAGCTGATGCATCTAATTAGTCAGGGACGGGTTAGCCTATCTGCCATCAAGGCTACAGAGGAGAGGATAGCATATCTGCCATCAAGGCTACAGATGACAGGACAGCATATCTGTCATCTAGGCTTAGTGTTAAGGGTAGGGGGTGGCTGTCTGCTACCTAGGCTTAGTGAATATTATAGGAGGATGCGTAAAACATAAATGTTGCGAGGGGTGTAAGTGGTTACAACTGTTACAAAAACGAAATAGATAAAACGGCAAAGATGGCCATAGGGAAGGGATAGCATTCACAATGACTGTGTGAGTATCACAGCTTTACTCCTAAGATAATTAAAGAACTATAAGATAAAGATTTACAAATAAAAGGGCACTAATTTGAAGCGTTTATCAGAACATCCTGTACAGATGTTAAAGGACAAAACTGGTACATTTCCATGCAATGGCTGTAAAGCCTCCAGATTCATTTATGTAGGCTTTCCTTTGTGTTACCATGCAATCATAAAGAATGTTCAGCTAAAGGCTTTTACACATGTAAAAGTACAAGAACAGGAATTATTTATTTAGCCAAGTGAGGAGCATGTGAGAATTTCTATGTGGGCAAAACCACCAGGAAGCTCTCAGACCGGATACATAATCTGGCTATTAAAAATAGGGATACTAATAATGCTCTTGCAAAACACACTTTCTCCTGTAAAGATTATGATAAATATTTTTTTGTACTGAAGCAAGTAAAAATTGTTTTAAAAGGAGATAAGTTTAACTCTGAACTAGAAATCAAAGAACTAAAATGACAGATTGTCTTTGAAAGGAGATGAATTTCAAGGGTTAAATGACATTAACATTAAGTGCTTACTCAAAACACATTAGCATATTGATTGATACATAACGCATTTTGACACATTAAGGCAGTTACATTTAATGTTATTTTTACTGTATTAGTTTTAATTTAGTATTATTTAAAAAATGTTATCTTTTGAATTTTTAGTAGTATACCTGCACTTTAAATGTAATGGGTAATGATATATCAGCTGTATTTTGGTCAAAAGTTTTTATTCAGATGCTGTTTAAGTCATTAGTTCGTTTTTCTTGGTATTCTGATTAAGTGCTATTTATTGAAAGAATAAAAAAGCTAAATTTATTAGGTTTGCCCAGTGTTCTATTCCATAATTTGGTTTTCTTTTCAGCCATTTATTCCACAGCTCAACATTTGGGTGGGTGTTTGTTTTCTTTTTTAATTATATACTGAAATGTGTTTTAGATACTGGGAAGCAATCAACTAATGATGGCTGACTGCACACAATCTTCACAAACAGATTCTTATGTAAGAGACACTTTGTGGTGTCTCTCAAATATAATGCAAGAAATGTTCAAGAATGGTTGTTAATGGTACTAGTCTGAAGTATGAATTAAAGTTTAACAAGTGCTGAAGCAAACTTGCACAGGTAGGGAGAAATTATTTTTAAACAATGGCCAGGGGCATAACAAGGGCAGTAGAATGGGGCAGTTGCCCTAGGCACAAACTGCTAGGGAGTGTGATCTTTATTTGCTGATGGAGAGCAAGTGCAGTACCAACATTCATATAAGAAGCCCCTGGAGATTCCATAGATTCATTAATGAACACTGACACTACATTCATTGTACAGAGTGTGCAAGTAATGCTACAAAAGTCATTTAAATGTGTAAGAATCAATACCTCTAAATATATTCATTTTGCTAGAATTCTCACATAAAGAGGTATAGTTTAGAAAAGTCTTAATGACTTTCCTTTGCAATTCTCCAAACATTGACTCCACCAGCAGAGGGAGATACCCAAGAAATGGAAATGCTGGACTGCATGTTTAAGATACTCGGGCCCAAATTCCACGAGGACTCCTGCAGGTCTGCTTTAATACATCGCCCTACTGGAACTTCAAGTTTCAAATCGTCAGGATGACTATTCTGAAACTTCACAATGTTGAACTCCCAGAACATCCCAATTTCACTCCAGGAAAGTAACCACTGGGCCACCAATGACTACAATATGAATGGAAGCAAACTAAATCACCAGTGTCAGGGGCTTCACCACCCACACCCCCTCCCAACTAAATATACCAACTCTGAGATCAGACTACAATGGAGAACAGGGCAAAGGTCACCACAGTGGCCCAGTGGTTACTTTCCTGAAGTGAAATTGCAATGATCTGGGAGTTTGGTGTTGTGCAGTTTCAGAGTAGTTGTGTCTATGATTTGAAAGTTGACATTTTAAAGTAGACCTGACTCCTGCATAGTGCCTGATAGTCAGACATCCTGTAGCTCCAATTTCTACATACAGGTGGTGCTGTACTGCAGGTTCTAGAAACTGGGGGTTGGAGAAACTGGAGACTTCACACATGCACTGTTGTATGTAATACAACTTTCCCCCCAGTTCCTTTGGGGACAGCTTGTAGTAGTCTATATGTGAAAATTAGAAACATTTCTCCAGTAATCTTGTGGTCCTGCACACCCATTCTTTTTCCTAAATGAGACAAATGCAGGCATAGCAGTGTTGCTGGATGTCATACTTACACTCACCAATCCACCTTACGGATACAGTGCTTGTGTTGGATGGCTTCATTGCTATGCAACTCCACCTGTATATCAGACCTGTTATTGCAGTTAGTCTCCCTGTATACAAGGCAAGTCAGACATACAGGCAGAACTATAGCACCAGATAACTGCTGCAAGTGGTAGATCATAATATGCAATGTAATTTAATAAAATTAAATGCCATAGATTTTCATTTCCTGTTCAGGTATAGAGGGACTCCATTTAATTTAGTATTGTATTGGGCAGGTTGCATTTCACAGTTTAGTGCTGCATGAGCAGAATGATGCAGGCTGTTCACTCTCACTACACCAGTTTTTTTTTTTTTTTTTAATTTGGCTCTAGAACGACCAGGGACCATAACTGAATAGTTATAATATTGGCCACAGGGACCCAGTGTTATTAAAACAGTTGCACTTGCTGCAAAGTTCATCAAACTCTTGTATCATGTATGATGTGACTTGACAATATTGCTAGTGGCTGAAAAATGTGCATTTGAGTACAAAGATAATTTAATATCCTGTAAACAATAGCCATAATCCAAACTGCATTGCTCCCACTTGTACAAATGCCTCTCCTAGTTGAGCAGCTGACAACTGTATATTAGGACTACTTTCATGTACGTATAGGAAATGAAGTGACGAATGCTTGCAGGTACATGAGCTAATAAATTATGCTGAGCCTACAGACATATTTTCTATAGAATATTTCCAGTGGGTTCCGCTATGTATTGCAAATATTTAACTCAATGAGTGCACAAACCTAAAGTAAGGCAAAGGCTCCCAAAATGAAGGCATCACTGTTGGTGCATACACAGAAACCTTGACAGCATTCATTTCCTATAGAGGACAGATGATGAGTTTAACATCAGGGAGATTAGCTTTGCTAGTGGAGCCCTTATAGAATCAGGGCTCTGGGAAGTGTAAGGAAGGTCTTCAAGTGTAATTTGAACTTTGCACTCATTTATCTGCTGGTTGTGTGTTAATTGCAGTGTAATATTACCTAGTATATTTACCATACTGCTGCTTGGCACCTTTTACTTGTTTGGTTTTATTCTTATCTCTGATGGTTCTCAAAGGACCCAATATAATTCTCCCCTAATGTGCATTCACCTAATGTATTCACTTTGATTTTTGGCTGGATGCATGAGTTTAACAATTAGCTTCATTGCTGTAAAAGAGGTTTGGATTCTTATTTCAGCTTGAGTGTGGAAGAGTCAATATTCATTGTGCAGCTTTGTCAGCTGTATACATTAGGACTATTCAGGGTGTGAAGCATTAATATAACTTATTTTAGAAGCTGTCATTTTATTTAACATTTTTTCTCTGTTATCAAGTTATCTATGTTGTTTTGCTTATTCTGTTTACCTTTGATAAGTATCTCATAATCTTCTTCTGTATTTGTACATGTTAAACAGACTGTGCAAACCCTGGAGTGAAGAATATGTGTACATGACCTGCTCTTATCAACTACTTCTGTCCAACCGTTTGACACTCTAAATTACACATGACTCTTTTATATAAATGTTTCTTTTCCTAGTTCTGGGGAAGTCTGCATTTAAATGCATAACAAGTATAAAATGATTGGTGACACTCATAAAATGATGTGGCATTTGTTAAAAAGTTGTAAAAATTAAAAAAAAACTAAAATAACAGAACACTGATATTTTTCTTAAAAACCAAATTGTCCATTTAAAAAAATATATATATGATGAGGGTATATTGGTCTTAGCAGCACTCATACTCCAAAAACCAGAATGGGAATTTTAATATATCAGCTTCATTGCTGCAACTTGACATTATGAAAACAGATAGCTAATGCAGATAGATGGTGTGTAATTAAATGGTTTAGAATGATGCATGAATAGATGTTGTGTGAACCCTCCTAGAACTTCACTGGGTGCAGGTCACAGATACTTTCCTACTAGAAAAAAAGATATTTCATGGTGGGCTAATGACCTCACATCCCAATCTCAGTCCATGGATGGGGAGAATGCAGGCATAATGGCTGTAATATTTGTCATACCCACATTTTCCTTCCCACTGTACAGGTGGAGTTAGTGTGCAGGACAGCCTCGTGGCCATGTGGAATGCTGCCTACAATACCACAGCTGCAGTTCACATGAAGTGGGGTTGTCAGACCTGACAGGCCTGCTCAGTCCTTCTGTAAATTCATGCCATGCCTGACACGGGACATGAGACTCATTAACATAGCATGACTTGGACTCTCATTACCCACTTCTAGCATAGCAGGACTGCTCACCATTAATTGTCCCAACATTGTGATGTGGTATTGAATTATTGAATCAGATGCAGCCCAGTTTTTGGAATTATGTAATTACTGGGAGCAGGGAGGAAAAGCAGGTTTGGAGAAGAGAAACCAGGACAGATAAGGCTCTGTGATCTTTGGAAATCTGATCCTTTGTGTGTTTAATCATGAGATAGAAATGGAGCCTAAATCAGTTATGTTTAGAACATTTATGTTACAACAAACTGGCTGCATTAAGCAGTATTTTAATAAATACATTTCTGAATATTCTAGAAAAACATGTTAATGTTATGAAACTTAAATCTAAAGATTAAAAAAAGTTTTTGAGTTTTGTTTTTTTTTTTTTTGTTTTGTTAACCTCATAGGTGGGGGTGGTCCAGGGTCGATTTTCAGCCATGATGTTGGACAAAAAGCATTACAGACATGGGAGGTAAACAAACATGCTTATCACTTCTATGAAGTGTCTTTTTAGTATTATTTAGGTTCATGAAATGTGAGTAAAGAGACTTTACATATGAAATACTTGTTTTGCAATGTAACCTTTCCAGTCCTGCTAGGGCATCTAAAGGTCCTCCCTTGGGACACGCATCTTCTCCTCCTCCTCAGTGAGACCTCTGGCCCCAAATCATGACTCAGTATGCCAGATTTTACTCTGTTACATATCATAAATGGACTAATTACAAGTCAGGCTCAGCCAGTACAGAACTTCACTACCTGGCATCCCTGCTAGATGGTGCACATGTGACAAGCCAGAGCCAACACCTTCTACCTGGGATAGGTGAACTGGCAGCAGTCACCCACTCCCATCTCCTCAGCCAGCTCTCACAGAAAAATGAGACATTTATTCAACTCAGGGCACCTGCTGCATAGTCAGGGCTTTATCCTGCCTCACCTTGGAGCTGGCTCTGCATGACCTTTCTTTCTCTTTGACCTTTCTTTGCCTCTTCAGAACTAATCAACATATGTATACAAATCTCTTTCAAATGCATAACCACCCAGAGTGTCATAATATTTAAGCATCCCTGCTATGATCCCCAGTG
Source organism: Protopterus annectens (assembly GCF_019279795.1). Classification (NCBI taxonomy): domain Eukaryota; kingdom Metazoa; phylum Chordata; order Ceratodontiformes; family Protopteridae; genus Protopterus; species Protopterus annectens. Next base: position 1,004,519,356 of record NC_056730.1, on the reverse strand, counting down.
ATGTTTAACATGTGCTTTCATGTGTATTTCTCCAATTGTACAAGTGTCACTTCAACTGGTCCATATCTCTATTTGGTATGAAAAATGCATATCTTCTTAAAAGCATCATGATATAGCACAGATGGCTATACCTACATTCTGGTAATAATTTTCTTCTTATAATTATTAGTTCATTTCCTCATTTTTACATATGAGCAATGTTTAGCTGTTAGCAAGTCATGTAACTAAACAATTGCCAACAAGTCACCAATAAATTGCATGTGCAATCTGTCATGGGTATATTGTACATAAATGTTCTACATCACACGATACTAGTATTACTGTATTCATAAAATGAAAAAGAAAACCGCCACCCAGCCTATAGACATACAATACCAGTTCTGGGCATGTGCCAACTGTTGTTTGACTGTAATTGTTAACAAGAAAGTGCTTCACTTAGAGCAATGGGCATGGTTTAATGAATCGTCTCTCTCTCTCTCTGCCTGTATTTACACAATGACTCTTTATTACTATTCAAAAACAATCTTGCTGATTGGACAGCCCAGTCAGTGTACCTGTTGTAAATCAAGCATAAACCACTATAAAAAAGTCTTGCTTCTGAAGAACCATTTTAGCAGCTAAACTTTTCTATTATATTGGCATATGTTGAGGGACAGAGCAGATCGCCCTCAAGATCATCATATTCCAACTGTGGGTATCTCCTAATATACCCTTGCACAGTAATGGATTAATATATATATATATATATATATATATATATATATATATATATATATATATATATATATATATATATATATGTATTACTTAAAACTCATTTCACTGAAAAGTATTGGCTGTGTAGAGTACTGTAAAAGGTATATGCCCTTTACCCCCCCCCCCCCCACTTAGTTTGGGTTTATATTATCTTCTGGGTTTATATTATCTTTTGGAAAGAGTTAGTCATTGGCATTGTAAATATGCATGTATATGATTTAAAATGTATTGTTTTGAAGCTTTCGGTGAAATGTAATATAAAACAAAACTAGGTAGGGGCCACACACACCCACAGCCCCCCACACCCCCACTAGCTATATATACTAACTCCAGGATTAGCTTATAACACAAAGCAAATTTCTAGTTAGATTGTAGACCTTTGAAATGTACCATACTTGAAAACATTTGTAAAATAATTATTTATTTAACATTTGTTTACCAGGAAAGTCTGACTTGGAACAAGCCAATTTTCAGCAGAGGCCTGGGGAGAAACATTCCAGACGTATGTCTTTGTAATGTGGAAGGAAACCAGAGTACTCCGAGGGAACCCACTCAAACACAAGGAGGACATGTCGACTCCACACAGAAGGCACCCCGGCCAAGAATCAAGCCATAGAACCTCTTGCTTTAAGGCAACAACACAAACACTGCTGCACTACTGCGCCATCAAAATAGTAACAACAGCAACAAAATGTTATAAAATGAATATTGTTCAACAGTAATGAGACCCTAAACCAATAATATTTTAAAGCTTTTAGAGTTGTTTTATTTTTGAAGTGCCTTATCCAGTAGAAAGCTCAATCATTTGTACAAAAAAATAAAATTATTCATATAATCAATTAGCATGTAATGAATTACAACTAATTTCAGCAGTGGCAAATGAAAAAGCAGTTGATGTTATTAGTTCATAAAATCACAGAAAGACTTAAACAGTAAAGAAATAATATTTTCTGTCACAGCAGCTTAATGAAAGCAAGCATACTCTATTTTGACTACATATATTATGGGGAAGAAACATTGAATTGAAAACTGGCAGATGCAATTTGAACTTTATATATTTATGAAGTTCTTAACAGCCATAGTGCAAAATTGATCTACATGGATTACACTTTGATGTCAAGAAAAGATTTGTTCACATCTGTTTATAACAAAAGCAAATCAGCTTCACAACATCCAGACAGTGTCCTTAATTTTTCATCAGAAATAAATTTTTTCCTGTGATTATTCATTTTCCTTTGACATCAATGTCAAGCTTTCTTCAGAAATGTAAGAGAATATCTATTAAAAGGACATTGGAAAGCTTTGAAAGCTTCTCTGGCAATCTAATTTGAGAGCATGCATTTCTTTCGTAAAAAGCATCTATCATACTGACATAGCAGGCATTGAAAAACATCATACAATAAGTCATAATTCTAAATGGGGCTGAAATGACATGTCTTTAGTAAGCTTTACATATCAATAATTATTTTCAAAAACTTCAGATCAATACAGTGTTGTTAGACACTTTCATTCTAGATTCTCTGTCAAATAATCCACAGTTTTCATGTCATCTGATTGCAGTTTACTTGAAAAGTCAGTATTAATTCTATGTGTTCCCATTATCTGAGATGGAGTACCTTCCCTTTCTAATATACTGTGTTTAGTGCAAAAAAAAAAATGGTTTCCGAAAATATTATACCCGATATATTCTGATATATGGTCTGATGAAGTGACGACTAGGCGTGAAAGCGCTTACCTGTATTTTAATAAGTTTTCTGCTTTTATTCTTTGGCTGTGTTAACTGGTCTATATTTTACTTACTTTCTACTTTTTGGCTGTTTTTAGCTGCTGTGGTTACATTGTTTCTCTGCGATATTTTGATTTATAATACTTACATTACTTTTTGAAACGCAAGTGTTTAATAATATTTCAAGTCATCAAATGCAACGGATTTCAATTTCTATTATAAATGATTGTCATGTTCTTGCAACATTATCGCTTTGCCTGTAGCAAGGCTGTATTAGTATAACTGCTTGAAATGTTGGGACTCGATATAGCGTGTCCTGTAATGATGGGACTGAATGACCAAATACTCAAACTTAACATATACTATGTCTGAGATTTCCTTGTCTTGGAATAGTCCCCTTTCTCCAAAGTATGGCAATGTTGGAGTTGGTATATATAAGTTTGGGTGAGCCAGGGTTTACCACCTACATCAGGAGTGCAGCAGGGCTCGCCCCTTCCTCCCTGCCAAAAAGAAGCTATGGAGAGAATAGTGATGTTTGAGATTCACTCTTCTCATGCATTTTCAGTCTTTTTTTTTCTGTTTATCTGCACTCAGCAGTGCCAACTTTTCAATTGGAAGTCCTGTATTAGAGCTAGTAATATGCATGCATATTCCAGAAAGTTTTTAATACACACCTCTTAACTTGCAAACTCTGAAAATAGGATCAAATGCCTTTGAATAGTAAGCGCAGCTAAAAATATGGATATCTCATTAACATAAACTTTGAATAGCATATAACTAAAAAAAAATCAATAAATAACTCTTACTGCATCTAGAAGGCATATGGAATAGTACTCCACATTTAAAAAAACATAGATTGTCAAAAATGATGGAAAAATAAAAGCATGTTATCAAAGAGACAGCGTAAAATCTGTTGACTTTAATGAATAAAACATACTAAATTACTACACAAACTAACTAAACTGTATCTTCACCTACTCCACAAACTCATTCACTGTGGTGACATTCACCCTAATCCAGGGCCCACCACAACACCCTACACAGACTCTAATTAGCCAAACCCCCTGTAGTATAGACCTACCTCTTCTCTCCTCATCATTAACATAAATGCAAGAAGTATACTTAACAAAATCCAGAACCTTCACTCCCTTCTAGCTGTATATAAACCAGAAATAGCAGTGCTAACTGAAACATGGCTTAAACCAGAACACCATAATAATGAGATTACAGCCCCTGGGTATAACATAACATGCAGAGCTAGAGTAGAGAAAAAGAGAGGTGGCATAGCGATATTGTTCCAAAATCATCTCACCATTGAACAAACTGATTATAACACCCAAGAAATTAAAGATGTTGAACTAATCCTTGCCAAATTAAAACTAAACTCAAACAAACCTATCATTAATGCAGGTGGCTACATTCCACCAGGCAATAACACTACTTTAATATTGACTGTCTGAACTGCTCTAGCCACACTCCAGCTACCCACATTAACCTCCATAGATTTATCCAAATTATATCCACCCCAACCAGAATAGACAAAACCTCAAAACGCGAATCCATCTTAGACTGGATTCTGTTATCTGACCCCACTCTAGCATGGCACTCTGGCTGTCTACCTGACAGTCTAAGTGATCATCTACCAACCTACCTAATTTGGAACAGAACCCCATTACATAAGCCAACCCAACCTCAGAGTAATACGTAACAAAACGATGTTTAAAACAAATGACTTCATCAATTTACTACAACGCTGTAATTGGAAACCCCTAAAACTACTATCTCTAGATGATGCCATACAGTACTTTAACTCCACTTTCCTGCAAATCATAAATGCCCCCTCTAGAACTATAAGACTAAAAGCTAACTATGCTCCATGGCTAACTAAAGATACTAAGATGACAATGAAAGAGAAGGATCAGGCCTGGAGTCAATATCAAAAGAACAAAGCCAGTAATCTGAGGCAAATCTACCAAGAACTTCGAAACAAAGCCAAAAAACAAATCAAACTAGACAAAAGTAACTACTACAAAAGCATGCAGGAAAAATATGCCAACAACCCTAAGAAATTTTGGGCTACAATAAATGGCATAATCCACCCAGGTAAAGTCACCACCCCAACCCCAGTACCACCAAACAACCATGACAACATTCCCACATGATTTAACAAGTTCTTTACTGAAACAGTCCAAACCCTTACCAATGCCTTCAATACCACTAACAGCCCTATACCAGGTGCTAACAAAACTGACCCTACTACTCAAAACAATACCACCAACTTTTCCCTACACCCTGTACCCACTAAAATTATTTCAAAGCTCCTTAAGAAACTCAAACCAACCACACTAGCTGCTGACACCCTACCAGCCAAATTCCTTCAGATAGCAGCAGATGCCATAGCTTATCCCATGCCCATCCTCATAAACAGGTCACTTGCAGAATTCAAAGTCCCCACCCTGTGGAAAACATTACACATTATTCCACTGCACAAAGGAGGCAACTCCTTAGAACTCACCAACTACCGCTCATTCGCAATACTCTCACCTCTATCCAAGATATTAGAGAGAGTTGTACATTCCCAACTACTTTGGTACCTCTTACAAAACAACTTAATCTCCAAAACCCAGCATGGCTTTAGACCACCCCACAGCACCACCACAGCATTACTATCATTTACAGATATAGTTAACCACAATAGAAACAAGAGACTATTTGTATCTTCCATTTTCTTAGACTTATTAAAGCCTTTGACATGGTAGACCATAACATTCTTCTCCAAACTTTATCTACTCTAAGCCTCAGCCCCTCCACTATATCATGGTTTACTAGCTACGTATTTGGTCGACAGCAGGCAGTCCTATGGCATGACCAGCTGCCCCCCCTGCTACCAGTATCCATAGGTGTCCCTCAGGGATCCATCCTTGGCCCACTATTGTTCTCACTATTCACCAACCAAATCAATTCCTCCTCACTCACAGCGTCAGTAGTACAATACGCAGATGACACCACCCTTATAAGTGCCACCCCCTCATTAAAGGAACTGCAAATCCTCACCCAAAACACTTTTACTCTAGCTGAAACATGGTTCACAAACATCAAACTTATTCTTAACCCCAAAAAAACTAAATTAATTATTTTTGGGCCAGGTCATGCTCCCCCCTTCAACAACAACACTTTCACCATTTACTCCAAAGATAACATTCAAATCACTCCAACTGCACATACTAAACTCTTAGGTATAGCAATAGACAATAACCTTAAATTTGACATCCATATAGCACAAATCATTAAGAGAGTTAATAAAAAACTAGGACTTCTCTATAAGAACAAACACTTTATAACTAAACAAACCAAAGCTACTATTGCAAGAACTTATCTCTTATCCATCCTTCTCTATGACTCTCCCATCCTAATCTCCACCAGAGTGATCTGAACAAAACGGAATCTTGTTATAACAAAATAGCCAAGTTCAATACTGAAACCTCATACAAATCCCACCACTGTCTCACCCTTAACCAACTCAACTGGCTCAAGCTACCTCAACTGCTTCTGTTTAATCAAATCACAATAGCGCATAATCTCTTCTACCTTCCAGAAAAAAAACCTGCACTTCAAAATATAATTAACCCCCACATCCCTACCAGAGCCTTATGATCTAGTTCTCAGAACCTAATAAGCATTATCAGACACAAAAATGATGCTGGCAAATCTCTCTTTGCCTGCACTATTGCCAAAATCTGGAACTCACTACCTAGCCAGATAACCTCCACTACCTCCACTATTAAATTTAAGAAACTCATGAGAACCCACTTCTCAAACAATAGGCTTTGTTCATACTATTCCCCAGATTAATTTGCACCAATACCATGTTCAAGGATTCTACTAAAGGTCAACAACACCACAAATGAAGAAATGAATGAAGAATAAAACCACCGACTGATGATCCAACACTGTAGTTTATTAAAAAGCACACACTGACATCTCGGCTATCCATCTCGGCCGAGATGTCAGAGTGTGCTTTTTAATAAACTACAGTGTTGGATCATCAGTCAGTGGTTATTCTACTAAAGGTCCCCTAATTCCTTTCATTATAAAACTTAATAATCACTGGTTATTTCTGTAACAAAATATTGAGAGTACTCATAATTTAGAAAGAAAAAAAAAAACATTTTTCTTGTGTGTTTATATTCTATATAATCCCTACTACTAGAATGCTGTATGCTGACTAAAGGAATTGTTAGTCTATATATAACTTATGTTTCTATGGAACCTATATCTCTGTGTGATATTCTTGTGTAATTTCTATATGACATTCTATTGGAGCTTTTCTTCCCGGGCCTCCACTGAAAATGAAAGTGTGTCCCGTCGGACTTTCCCGGTTAACAAATGTAAAATAAAAATAAATAAATTATTATAACATTCTCCCACACAAGGTCATTTATTTGTGCTTCAGAAAAAAGAAGATGTAAGAGGTGCATATTCCTTCTTTAAATTTGTGTCACCACTAGTATGCTAGCTATCTAGTGTGGTTTCCTGTATACTGGATAGTTTTAAAAAATCTTGTGTGATGAGCAGGATTTGGAAAATTGTGTGTAGGGGTAAATCAAACATAAAAATAGGGACATACCTCCAAAAATAGGGTAATCCCATGCATGGGTAAATCAGACCTAAAAATAGGAACATTCCTCCAAAATAGGTACAGTTGAGAGGTCTAGTTTAATAGCACCCCTCATAAAGTTGGCATTTAAAACAACAGCTTTGCAATGGTTACAAAGTATATAAACATCAACAAAAGGAAAATCTGGAAAAGCACCAAAATGTTGAATTTAGTATGTGTGTGGTCCCATCCTTCTACACACACCTCGTTGTTGGGGGATGTAAGGGCAACCTCTTACTCTCTGCTTAATTTTTCTGAGATTACACAGAATTCCAGAAAAAGCATTTGTCACTTTCCAGATGTTGCCTCTTGTCTAATATGTCCTAGTCAAAATGACTGGTGAGATTCTGATGATTGGATTTTAACTGAAGATCAGCATTTTTATTATCAAATTAATGGATATAACCAGTTCAACAAGAATACAGTAAGATATATGCCAGCTAACAAATGGCAACATGCAATTCTCAGCCTTCAGCTGTACTCTGTATTTTACATATGCACAAAAGATGCAGAGCCAAATCCATCACTAGACAATCAGCCAGGGGGGCTGCCACATTAAATGTATGTGTGTATGTGTGTGTGTGTGTGTGTGTGTGTGTGTGTGTGTGTGTGTGTGTGTGTGTGTGTGTGTGTGAAATGCCTAAGTTAGGGAAGACTGGCAGGTTAATTTACCCTGGCTCAGACCTTGTAACTTGGTTACAGGAGACAAGAGCCTGAATCCTCTACACCAACTACCAGACTATGAGTTTCAGTGTATTTTCAAAAAATCGTGAGCTTTAGTACATTTTCAAAGAATTGTGATCTTCAAGGGAAGAGAAGTTTACTGCTGCTCATGCAAAGTCTGTTTTCAATGTGTAATTTTATTATTTGGCAAATGGTCATCACTGTTTGTGCTGGAGAGCAGTGTCTGTAGAATACCAGACAGCATACTTAGCTTTGATGCAATGTGAGTTTTACTCCCACACCATGTAGATGGGTTGCTGACATTGTTTTTCACTTTAAGTGGGCATGGGGGTGCTGCAGTCCTGAGTGTGTCCTTCTTTGGATGAGATGCCTTGTAATTGTGAACCTGTTGTTGATTTGCCATCCATTCCCTATTGCAATATTACCCTCTTACTATTTTTGTCTTAATGTAATGTGGGCAATTAATTCTTTAAGGGCAGCGGGCTCTGAATTTATAGATGAAACACTGAAATATAAAGTTGTTTGCTAGCAGCAACCTCTTCATTAATTACAGATCCCTTTAATGTTAAATTATTCGGGTGGCTTTTTCTTCTGCAGAGATTGTGCATATTGATTGATATTGGTTGATTGTAAGGAGAAGTTTGAGTGGCCTTTTATGGTTGAAATGCTCTGAAATGGGAAGGTTGTCATCATTGGGTCATACATTTTGTTGCTTTGCTTATTGAAAAAATGTTCAAAAGTATACATTTAAAACACTCTAACAAGTGGTGCTGTATTATAGAAGGAATATAATTTAATACAATCAGGAAGGTGACTCAAAGAACACATGCATGTATACATGGCCCTAAAATGTGTGCAAGGTGCCTATGATTTGAAAACAGCTCAAAGTTAAATGTAATCCACCACTGGTCAAATGCATTTTCTTTGACTGTGAGTTTCAATACAGTTTTGATGAATGTGAGTGTCAAGGGCATTGAAGTTTACTGCTAATGCCAAGTTTGTTTTAATTGTGAAACTGTATTGTTTTGTTTAGCAAATGTCTGTCAGTGTTTGTGCTATAAAATTTGAAATAAAAGTTTTAAATTAAATCTGAATATTTGTAATCATTGTAGAAGTAAAGAAGAAGATAGTACACACACTGACAGGTTTGAACAGTATTTAAGGAAACTGAGGAAAAATAGCCAAGTAATGGGATACTGGAATGGCTGAGGAGGGGGAGGGATTGCTGCTGGGGGAAGGGTGCTGCTGTGTGTGTGGGAACCTTGATCCATTACCCTGCCTAAGGCCTCATTTGACCACAATCCAGCTCTGGTGCGGTGAGTGTGTATGTGTTTGGTGTGTGTTACGGACTTCTTCAGAACAAAAAAGCATTAGCAGCTGTTGCTTTTAAACAAAATTAATTAGTCACATAACCATAAAACATGACAAACAGTCATCTTATATGTGGAACTTTTATGAGTGAATTTAAAATATGGGCAAATTGTATTTATATACTCCAAAAAAGCTTCTATTTCACTATCCTTATTCTTCCGCAAAATAAACACATCACCCAAATATCTCCGGTATATACTATATGCCATTGTTCACTGTACTTTGATTTAAGTATAAAATTGGATTCCCAAGTAAACAAAACTAAGTTACCATATATGGGAGCACAACTTGCTCCCATTGATATGCCCTTAGTTTGCTTAAAATACTCCCTTTCAAAAAAATATTACTCAATATACAGTCCATAAGATCCATAATAAAATTAAGCATACTATTGTCAAAATTACCTAATGCTATTAAAGCTTCATAGAACAATTTGAATCTTATCTGATGGGGTATAAAAGTGAACAGGTCAACTACATCAGTTGTGGAAAAAATAACTTCCTCTGAAAAATATTCTTTTTTAATTTTATCCAAAAAGTCCAATGAATCTGTCAATATATATTCCACCAGGTGTAACAAATCTTTTAAAATTCTGACTATAAAGATACCCAATGTGTAGATAAAGATATTGTGTGCTGTCACAATCATTCTCAGTGGCATATTTTCTATTTTTTATGGACTTTAGGTATTTCAAAAGCATTAGGTATTGATGGGTGGTTATTAAAAAATGTAACAACATTTCATTAATAATCCCCTGAATCAATGGGTCCTCAAGAAACAACTGGATCTTTTTGTGTTCTATATTTATCTCGTTCATAGACACTGTGTTATAAGTATCTGTATCATGTAGCATACCACTCATAGTTTTGATGCAATCTGTTTGGTTTATCAGCACCATCTCACTCCCATCATCCAGTTTCCTCACCCGAATATCACAATTGTATCTAATTTCCCTTAAAAGCACCCCTTCTTCTTGACTTAATTATAATATCTTTTGTTAAACGGGCCATAGGTTTGAAAGATTTCTTGCTTACAAATATTTTCATAGCTAGCTATAGTGGGGTGTAATGAGGGATTGAATGTAATTTTGTTTTTCAACCTTTTTCCCAAAACCTCTACATTAGCCCCGGGATTCATGAACCTTGCGCCAGGCGCCAGCATAGCGTCGGCGTTATAACGCCAAATATGGCTGCTTAGCGATTCAGGTATGAATGAATTCCACGTGCACTACCAGCGTGCGCCGGACGGTCCCCGCCCCCGGCGTAGGTATGCAAAACACACTGTGTGCGGTATTGCACCATGCAAATGAGGGCAATAGCAATCCACGTGGCGAGGCGTAGCGTAAGAGCACGGCAATGTAAATCAAAAAAAAACGGTTTACATTTACCCAAACATACCGGAGGAGTAACGGAAGGCTGTCAAAGTCAGGTATCATATAGGTGCAATATGCCAATGTGGAAAGGCACCGAGAATGTCCAAAGAAAATATGCAAAAATGTAAAAATGACATAAATGGCACGTGCGTAGAAAGAACAGCAGACCCCGGATGTGTGCACAGAAGTTGTAAAGCAATGAAATAATATGATAATGTCCGAAAAGAGCATTAGAACACAAATCAGCTGCACAGCCACCACACACCATAGTATGTATGTAAAGCTGCAACCCCAGCGCAATGGTTGTCAAGGAGTGGAGGCGGTGTCCGCGCCGTAACCAGGTATTAGTAGTCAATTCCATGCAAATGAGGCAGATAATAGTGAATCGCAAAACGGCCAGCGTAAGGATGGAGCAAACGGCGAGCGGTACTACACCGAGGAGTGGCCTACACCAGATACATGTCAACCACACAGGGTGTGCCACTGTAGGAGGAAGGATATTGGAGGACAGCAAACCTGGGCTGTACAATGCATATTACAGCATCATGACTGGCGTGTTAGGAAATAGATGCGCTGACAGTACCGAATGCGCATACAAATGCATGTGCACGAGGACGACTACGTTCCCGAAACCAGTCATGTGACGGCCTCACCGGCAACAACCAGGGATATAGGAAGGTAATGCTGAGAATACGAGGAAATGCGGAAGCAGTGTAAATGTATCCGTAACGAGCAATTAACACCAATCAATGCAGGAAGGGCAAACGCCGGCAGCTGATAAGTCTGCATGCAGACTCCTGCAGAACGGGAAAGGGGAGGCATATGAGAGCAAAGATAATAGGGGATGTAGTAGAAATGCAAAGAGCAAAGAACCGAAATAGCACAGCCAAGTACAGATGTAGCATAACTGCGGCCGCAGATAAAATGCATCATATGCCATGTGCGTGCAGGATGCAGTAATGTAAGATGCCAGGCGAAGGCAATGCAGGCAACTGTAATGTTACACTACAGGCAGTACCGTTGCAGCTGCAAGCGTAAAACCACGGAAATAATCCATGGATACGGCCGCACAGACACACCCAATGACATCAGCGGGTATACAGCACAACAGTACTAAATGGGAATGCGCACAACACACAGCGCGATTTCCCAAACGCCGCACCGTAGGGTGTAAACAGACGGGGAACTTTTAATATGTATATGCTGGGTGCCGCCGTGGCCGTGATGCATAGGTATGTGGCAGAGACAGACGGAGTTGCGGAGGGTGGTGCCGACAACTACCGTAGGCCTCACAGGAGAAGGAGAGTGTTCAGACCAAGGGTGACCTACCAGGGCCTGCGAGACCTGGAGATAGTAGAGCGCTACAGGGTGGACAGGGACACGTTACAGCAAATAGTGGAGCTGTGCCGGCCGCCCCTGAGAACAAGAGACAACAGAGGGGAGCCCATCACAGTGGACACAAAGGTATGTGTGAGCTTGCGAATACTGGCTACAGGTACCTTTCAAAGGCCCACCGGGGACATAATGGGCATCTCACAGGCATCAGCATCCAGGGTACTACACCAGTTCCTGGATGCCATGTTACCACATGCCCATGAGCACATAAAGTTCCCCACATCTCAGGAGGAGTTGGCTAGCAATATGCGCCGCTTCCACCGTGTGGCACAATAGCCGGAGGTCCTGGGTGCGATAGACTGTACGCACATAGAAATCAAGTCACCACCTGGGGAGCAGGGTAGACGCTACATAAACCGCAAGGGATACCCTCCATCAATTGCCAGGTCGTGTGCAATGCGCAGGGCATTATCATGGATGTGTGTGCTGGCAGCCCTGGAAGCTACCACGACTCCCATATCTGGCATGCCTCACAGCTGTATCAGGTATTCGCCAGTGGGGACATCACACAAGGTCACCTTGTGGGGAATGCTGGCTACGCACTGGAGCCGTGGTTGATGACACCCATCAGAAATGCACACACACACATGTAAGAACGCCATAATGAGGCACACGCACAAACGAGAATAATCATAGAGCGTGTGTTCGATGTTGAAATCACGGTTCCGGTGCTTGGATACATCCGTGGAGCCTTGCAGTACTCTCCAGGCACAAGTGCCCACATATTCATAGTATGTTGTATGCTACACAATATGATTCTGCGGAAACAGCTGCTGCAGGGACATAATGCCGGAGGGCCACCAAGCCCGCCACAACTGCCAGGGCAAGCACAGGCACAGGGCGTGCATCGCCACGGACACACTGAGCCAGCCCCAGTAGGTAGACAGAGGCGTACCCAATATGCCTACGCCCTGGCAAAGAGGGAACACATAGCACATACTTTGACAGTGTAGGCCCCATGGACTGACACCTCCTGACCTGCACACACAGTAAAATGGACGCCACACAAACATGTCCGCCCGTAATGTGTACCGTATGTGCGGACGTATGTGTGACTCCAACAAAGGCACCGGCCAAACACTGCACACGCAATAGTCAGCAGAGCATGGAACGCCAACACCTCAACGCACACCGGTTCAACAGCACACGGCGTAGCCATATGCTGCCACTATCGGCGCAAGTCGACCACACATGTACGCATTTGCATACACAGATACCGAAATACATATCAGTACACATGTAGAAACATATGTACGCATACACAGATAGAAAGGACAACAGGGTAATATGGAACCCAGGGATGCAAGGTCACAGATAAGTAAGACGCGAAATCACCACATATTAAACATAGTGACCGACAACCCGATCATCCTGGAGGGTGGGCAGGGCAGGTAACGCCAGCCATGGAAATGTTAACCTGCAGCAATACATATCCGCGTGTCGGGATGGTCACCAGTCCACGGTACAGTAACGGGATATGTGTAGGGTCACCACCTGTCCCACGTTGTGAGGGACAGTCCACCGTTGGGCAGTTGTGTCCTGCAAAAACAATGACAAAATGGCAAATGTCCTGAGATTGTAGGACAAAACCATTTCCCATAATTACGCTATCAGTTGCAGAAAACAGTTATTTTGTAGAAGAAACATCTAAATATGATAATAAACAGAATAAGCAACTGTAATGCTACAGCTTTGTATTCCGTCAAAAAGTGAATCGCTGTCCTCTGTACTGGCCGTGGGTATGTGTTGGCATGCAAAACCTGACGTACGTACTACAAATGTCCCACCTTGGCCATTTGAAAAGGTGGCAACCCTACATATGTGCGTGTCATATCCATAGGACATGAGTGCGGAGATACACGCCGCCACCGGCGATGCGGCCAACGGAGGTATTGTGTCCAACCGTCGGTGCGAAAGCGGAAAGCATACCAGTGAAGTGTACGACATTATGAGGAACGTACCTCATCTGGGGTGTAAAACAGTGCATGTTCCTCGCAGTTCCTCCAAGTTCCACATTGAAAATGTCTCTCAAACAACCATTGTTAGGAATGTATATAAATGACACCCTGGTAAATACAATGTACTCATAGTAAGTTAGTAAAGGTTCTTCACTGTAAGTAAATCATCATATCATAATCAACCTATGACCTACTTAGCTGAAGTTGTCACTATGCCATTACTATGTGTTCCACATTATGCCCATGTGTTTCACATTACTACTGTGTGTGTTCCCCACTCCGGCAATAGAAGGTTGACAGCCATGGCGGCAATATGTGTATGTGTGAGGTGAGGTTGTCGTGTGTTCCGCTGTGTGTGTGTAATGTGTGTGCCAGTGTAAACTGTGTATGAAGGTGACATGTCACAGCCGGAGTGTAATAATAGGCGTAGGCATACAGTACAGGAACCATAGGCGTATGTACAGCAGTACCCACAAAGTAGTACCGACATCTCCTCAGTGGCTATGCACGTGGCGACGTAAAATGATGCAAAGCGCAAATGTCCCAAAGTGTACCACAGGGCCATAGCAAACAGGAGATGCAAAGGACGCATGTACAAACCACGACTGTAGGTATGGCGGCCATAACGTACACTCCACACGGTCCGTCGGCAACGTTACACAGCATCAGGCATGTACGGCGAAAATACGAATGTGCCATCCCGGCACCGATCGTGAACAGTCACGGTCCGGTAAATACCGCGGTGTGTTCCACGACCGTGACGTAAGCAAGCGGCACACGAATAGGAGGCTACCGGTAGCATACAGTCCGCCCCAAGTATAGGACCACAATCACCGTAACTATCAGCGACAAAATGCCAATGGATGGTAGGCGCGGACGAACATCCGCAGATATATAACCGATGTGAAGGAGGAATACGTGCAGGAAGCACACATGCAGGCGATACCGACAGCAGACGACATCAACAAAACAAATATTCCCGGAACAACACACAGGTAACCCGCAGCTCCCTAAGCACGGATGGAGCACACACACAAGCATATCTGGTATGTATAAATGCAAGACTCACACACCGTCCCGTCACCCACATCCGCAGATATACCCCATTGCACATATCAAAGGGATAACAGCTAAAACAGTAGCAAACACATACAGGCAGTGAATGACAGCGGCATACCCACAACAAGCTCCTGGGAAACACTAGCAGCGGCTCATGCATCCATGCATTCGCTATGTACAGGAAAATAACAGCCAGGTAACACATTTGAATGCACAACGCCATCGACAGACGCCGCCAGGACACGGGGACCCACATGTCGAACACAATACCATACCCAACACACACAATCCACGGCTAACACCACAGCGAAATGTACCCGACAACACACATAGCGGATGCAGTCACACAAACATGATACAATACATACCATCCTCACGAAGGTATTGCAAATAACCAACGGCCACACGAGGAAAGAACCATGGCCTAGTGCCGACGCGTAACGAACGAAAGGAAGGGGGATCACCGCTGATATGCGCATAAGTACACACCGAGGAACAGCTATTGGCTTGATTAACCCACATGCATCAGGCGACGACGAATATAAGGAAGACCTCCTGGATATTCAAACCGTATGTTCATACCGAACTAATCCAAACAGAGAAAGAGAAACAAGAGAAACAAGGGAATAGAGACGAACGAGAACAAAAGGCGGAAAGGTATGTCGAACCCACGACATGTACTGGTGTGTAACGACGATACGTATGATGAATCTGTACAGTATGTGAGCGGTGTGTGTAGGTAAAGATACCTGTCCATCAGGCAGAGAGGCGAAGGTTGGATATGTAATGCTAAAACGCACCCTACCCACAACTGTGGGCAACGTGTGCACAGCAGTGGGACAACATGTAAACACCAGCGATAACCCCAGGGCGGCTTGCCACCCTTTCAAAAGGCCAAAGTGGGAAATCGTCGGGACACACTTCAGATGTTACAGGTGGACACATACCCATGGTCAGTACAAAGGTTAGAACTCTACTCTTTTGCATAATGAAATGTGTAGTCTTGTAGCAGGTCAGTTGCTTATTGTGTGTCTTGTAACAGTTAGGAATGTACATACATAAACAAGTATGTTATGCAACTCCTACATAAGAATGGGATATAGTGATGTCCCACAATCTCAGCACATTTGCCATTTGTGATACATTTGTCAGGACACAACTGCCCAAGGAGGGACTGTCCCTTGCAAAGAGGCACAGGTGGTAACCCTACCCCAGGTCTGCCATAGGGGTTGCAAACACAGAACAATGCCACCACCCACGCCGATGTTGGCAGTGGATATCCAACACTGAAGTGCCACAGCAGGGGATAGGACATTTATGTATAGTGTCACAGCACACATGTGCATGGGCATATACTGTCGATGTCATACGGAATGTGCGCACGACGTGCACCTATCCCACGCAGTAGGGGCGACTATGTCAATTATGTGTAATGCAAAGCTGGCATGATGGATATGTTCACAAATCATAGACAGTATCACAGGCATAGCATGCATGATGGAGCGATGGGCTAATGTTATATACATACACAAGATATGTATGGCCTGCACATATGGGACAATGTAGTAGCAGAATAGGTACCCAAAATGGAGGTAACAGCAAGTGACCATGTCCAAACGTTCCATAGCAGGTGCAATGTGTGCCACAATGATGTCCAGCAGGGCCGTGTGTAAACACATGTGCAATGTACACAGTACTGACACCCCCCCCATGGTAGTGTCCACTGAACGGCAGAACTGGATGTCAACTGTCATGTCTATACAATACGTCCGCTGTGGTGGTACCATGGGTGTGTGTCACCCACCAGCAGGGCAGCTATCACATGACTAGTGACACAGTGTGCCCCTGTGGGATGTGCACAGGACCTATGTCCCACAGCATGGTGTGTGTCCAGTCTGTGGATGTCACACAGACGCCCGGGCTGAGCAATGTGGCATGTGTGCACACATGCAGGACTGCTACTCCCCCCCTGCCCACAGCAAACGCCATGTAGGAGTACTACATGCATCAGTACTGTGGAGAACATGGCCCATGGCAGAGTACATTACACCCCTGTGTTCGTGGCATGCAGGTGAGCACAGATGTGTTACATGACTGTCATTTGCATATGTCAACTGTCTGAGCTGGGTAGACAGCACAGCATGACTATACTGAGACATGTAACGTTGTATCCATTGTGTAAGGTACACCACACATGTGTCATTGTAACACGGCCTGCGTGTACATGTGTGTATGGCACAGGTACAAGGGCACCCAAGGTATCAGCTAGACATACGGTCCAGAAATGTAGTCCTGCACATGTGTACCCACGCTATGGTGTAATATGGCAACCACAGCACCATGTGGGCCATGTGTGTGTACATCAACCATGTACAACGTGATATGCCTGTATACGGACAGTATCCATGTGATACACACCGCATGACTGTCAGTATGCAAATGTGATGTGTATGCACTATGTGTGATGTAACTGATGCAATGATATCTACATGATATATCTGCCACACTGACACCTGTATGGGTGTCAGCAACATGAGCAGGATGAGCTAGAATGCTGCCAGGTATGTAGAAGTGGTACATGTAGGCATGTACAGTACTGTGTGACAGCAGGTAGTGTGCGCATGCAAATACTGAGCATGAGGGGCCACATGTCTGGGGAATGTGCAATGCCACATGTCCCTGAAATGTTGGAGTCAGCATGATATGCCTGCACCACTGTGTGAACTGTACAGAAGGCACATGGCGTAACATGCCGAAACATACGGTACGATGTGATGCAGGATGTGTACACTGTCAATAGCATAAAGTGGAATGGTGCTGAAGGGCAAAGAGCGGATCATGTCTGATGTGATACCCTCTGTAGCACCCCAACCACCCATGCAATAATATGACAGGTGGCCAGCATGGGATGTGGTGTGCTGTGGCACAGAAGCCCAACAAGGGTGCCAGGAAAGGCATGCAGGTAGTCATTGAGTGTGTGAAGCATGTATGTCAAGATGTGGCCCAGTGCCATACTGAATGGCCCAGTCATGGGTGTAGAGATGCAGCCCCATACGTGCAATGCAGTACCATCCATGTGTAGTGTGATAGATGTGGTAGTGTGGTGGTCAGGGTGCACAACGTACATGAATGGGCTAGCAGTCACTGGCGTGTGCTGCTGCAGAGACATGTAACAGCCAGGTTGGCGGGATACAACAACTACGGCGGTTGGAGGTGACATTGGGACTGTGTTCCCAGACATAACATGTGCATGACAGTACTATGTATGTGTCCACAGGGTTAATACAATGTCCAGCCAAGGATTGGAACCCTGTAGTGAGTGAGAGTGTATTGTTGGTAGGTACCCCATTGGCAGGCAGGATGCCAGCAACATCTGTGTCGTCAATGCCTGCATGACCGTGGTATGCTGCATTGAATGTGGATGTAGTCAAACAGCAGAGACATACCACCACACTGCGTGAGGGCCCACACTGCAATGTCTGGCAGTCATGTGTAGGTAGCTAGCTGTGGAGTATGTCATGCACCAGCAGGACACACCATGACTGTCAAGTGACACACAACACACAGGTGAACAAAACTACCGTGCAACAGCCTGCACATGTGCCCATACAGCACGTGTGCATGGAACAGGAATACCACTGTGGCGTCTGTGAAAGTGCCAGCACCACCATGTCTCAGTGTGGGATAGCATGGTCCCTACCAGTGTGTAAATGTAGCAGAAGTGCACTGTGATCACTGTTGGCATAGGCACATAGACTGTCCATCGGACGGGGTGCCATGCCCTCAACTACCTCTGTCAGTGGATGTCAGTAATACCGGCTGTAGTGTGTATGTACCATGCATGCTGCTATGGTTGTGTGCTTAGGGTGTGGCTAGCAGGGATGGTAAGCATGGATGTTCAGCAAACAGAGAGGGGAGGTGTGTAGGCCTAGCATACAGACACATGGAGGTTTGGTGCATGCTGAGGGTATTGCAGGTATGGTATGTGTCGTGTAATGTGTCACCCAGCTATGCGTACTGCATGGCCAAGCATGTGTGGATACGTGGGAGTCCATACTAGGGAAGGTCCTGTTGCCCGCAATACATAGCAGTAGCAACTGTCCCAGGTGCAATGTACAGCATGCCAACCCGACTGGCATGTAACCTGTGGTGTACAGTGTCTGCACTGTCGCGTGTCACAATGTGTGTACTGGCCACAAACATGGGTATCTGAACATGGACTACCTATGATGCAATGTGTCATGGGAAAATACAGTATGTGTGTAAATCACGGTGTGGTGTGGGAACCACCCACCTGTGTGTGTTGCAGTCCAGGTATGTGACTGGGAGGTATGATCTGTGTACAATCTGGACTGGCAGGTGTGCCGTGTAGGGCATGGAGGCATGTCCCAGGCACCGTAGATAAATGACATGTGTGCTGTACTGTGTGTGCAGTGCTACTGTACAACACAGTGGAGGGTGTAAGCATTGTCACACATCACTGCATGCTGTGCCCACCTGTGACAGCCCTGCCAGAGGCAGACATGTGACACCGCTGCACAGGCAGCATAGCATGAGAAGATGTACATGTGGGCTGCACACCTTAGCCAGATGTCCACACGTCATGTGTGCCACGGTAGTGTGGTTCAACACGACTATCAGACTGGACAAACAGCACATGCCTGCATAACAACAGTATGACCATAGTCAACAGTCCCAGTGACAGAGTAGGCCAATGTAGACTATCCCTGCATGCAGACCAGTGGCTACTGGACACCTGGCTAGACACACACCTGGACGGTTAATTCACCATTGAGCCATCACATGTCCACGTCCATGTGGGCCGTACAATGTCATCACAGGGTGGTCACAATAGCAGGTGGCAAGGCAGACACGGTGTACCAGGTGATGTGTCATGTGTGCATATGTTGAGTAGCACAGCCGTTCACATGTCTGCAACATACTGGTGCACGATGTATACTGTTACATGATGAATGGAACTGCACTGTCACCCACTACAGGGCCAGCTGGCACAGGTGTGGTGTGACTGGTGTAAACCATGTTTGCACAGGATACACACTGCTGTTGTAGGCAGCCATGCTGGTGGCCACCAGTGATATATGCAGTGGTCATACAAACATACCGTACACAGTGTTCAGGCAGGAATGTCAATTGTCGTGGACGATGTGCTGCTATGTGAATGTGGGTGTTTGTTGTGAATGTCACATGCAGAAGACACCATCTTGTGCAGTCATGGTTGTCAACACCGGTACACACATCCACAGCAGTCAGAACCCAGTCCCGACAATGTGTGTCAGTCACCCTTGCACCGTGTGACATATGTGCACATGGCGGAACACCTCCCACTGTCATCTAAGCTGGCTACATGATGGCTGGAATGTGCTGTAGAAATGTACAATGCTGGTAGCCCAATGAAGTACCTGGAATCAGACACAGTACACTATTGTCAGCCATGTAAACCATGCACAACAATGACTGCCCAACAGACACAAACAATGCATTGACACATGGAACATGTGCGCATGACAACCCCCACTGAGGTATGTTGCACATATAGATGTACAATTGTCATCTATGGCCATAGCATGGATGCAGACACACATACTCCACAGGTAGTACCATGTGATGTCGGTAGGGGGGCATTGCTTGTGTATATGTCACAGTAGATGTACACAGACATGTCCTGCATAGCCGTCATGTAGGGGTAGCTGTGGTATGTCACTACTGGACATGCCCATACAGAGTACCATGTCCCGCAGGAGATGTGTTAGGTGTGTACCACATGTGACATGCTGACAACAATCTGCGATGTGTATGGCTGCCGTTGTACCTGTGTGACAATGTCTGTGATGGGTGCAAAGGCACATAGTATCGTATTGTATGCACACAAGCCCCACATAGCTGCATAGCCCGAACATACAGTACAAGGAGTGTGTGGGATGATAGCAACCCACAGGTGGAGATGGGTATGGACGGCAGCCCACAACCACATGTGTGTGTACGGTGTTCACGTCCACGACACATGAGCATCTGAGAGGCTAGCGTCACAGTTGTACAGGGTCGCATGTACATATGTTCCGCAACATCCCTGTATGTCCCACCACTGGCCTGTGGACCGATGGACAACAAGCAAATGTGCAGGTATGAGATGTGCACAGCACATCACAGATGCCTACCGTAGAACAGGCCTACCATGTAGACATGTGCA
Organism: Protopterus annectens; assembly: GCF_019279795.1. NCBI lineage: Eukaryota > Metazoa > Chordata > Ceratodontiformes > Protopteridae > Protopterus > Protopterus annectens. The sequence continues at coordinate 1,004,498,170 of NC_056730.1, read as the reverse complement.
CAGTAGGTCTGCGCCACCTGCAGTCAAACACGTTAGGTGCCAAACCACACCAATAGTCCGGCCAATGACACAGATGGGCGTGCATGCCTCTGTGTATGTATGTCTGTGAATGGCTCCGGCATAGCAATATAGCCGTGTCACCATTGTGAACAACAATATGAATGGGTCGTATGTGTGAGGGTGCATCATATGTGTATGGTCAGATCGACGATACCATCAGTGGGCCTGCTATGTGAACATCCATGTCCCCATACACGGATACCTCTGCTGAGGCCAACACCACATTCACACAGGGAGGGATGGCGGTGTGTAGTGCAGCAGCAGACATGTGGGTGGCAGCGGGCAATGTATGTACACATATGTGTTACCCACATCAGTTCAGGCAGATATTCATGTGCATGGGATAGCGGTGTGTGTACACATACAGCACTGTGTCGATCAACATCCCAGCACATAGCACCTGCCAGGGCTACAGTGTATGCATGGATGTGTGATACCTGCATGCACCACACACACCCTCAACAAGCAGCGTACAGCATACCTCGCTGGAGGACAGTGTCCACACCATGGTGATAAACATGTGGAATGTCCATTTTCACACAGCTATGACAAAAGCAATGGACAGCCACCCTGCCAATACCGTCAGCCCCTGAGTGGGTCACACCCATTGCCATGTATGTGGCATACCCTGCCATATCATGCAGAGATGGCCAGCAAGGCTGCATGAGCTATCACGGTCCCACATGGTGCAATGGACAAAAGGCACTCTCACTATCAACCATACACAGTAGTAATGTGGTGGCGATGCACCCTGTCATGTTACAGGTGCTGTGTGATGCTCTGCACAATGTGTGTGTACACGCTATGCATGGCCTTTCCTGCCAATGTGTCATGGTTACACATTGCTCCATGTGTATCACATACGTAACACAGGTGAGCTGGGGCAAGTTGTCCAGCACCGGTACAGTGCTGTGTGGAAGTACATGGTACAACACATGCATGTGCAGGTGTCCATGTGTATGTGTACAGTGCCGCTGCTGACGTTCACAATGGACACAGACGTGATGTGTACTGACATATACACAGTGTACAGGTGAACAGTAGCACAGACGTCACTTGGGGACATATGCCAACTGATATGGACATAGGTGCAGCCAGGTACACATGTCCATGGCAGGCTAACATCTACATGGTGCGTGCACAGTGTGATGGGGTGGCACACAGATATGATGTGACACCCAGTGCTCAATGGTGTGAAGCCACAACATTGGCTGTGTCACCGCCATGATGCCCTTCACAGATCACTGTGCAGATGTCGTACATGTCATAGCAATGCATTTCCAACAGTATGCCAGCACAGCAGTGTGAATGTGACCTGCCACCATCATTATGTCTTCCAGATAATGCCACGTTCGCTGCTTCCACGATTTAGCCGACAGGAGGAGGAGGTCATCATACCATACCTCCAGAGTAACTACGCCCTGTTTAGCCATGTGCCACAGCAGGCACAAGAACGGCAGGAGATGTGGGATGAGTTGTGCAGGAGGGTGAACAGCGTGGGAACCAACCGCAGCTACCAACAAATCCGCAGGCACTGCACAGACCTGATCCGGCATGCAAGACAGCGTGCGCTGCAATCGCCAGGCAACAACGTGGGACAGGTGGTGGGCCACCAACACAGCCCCACTCACAGCTACGGAGGAGCTCCTGGCTAGTCTGGGGACACCCACGGAACAACACGCAGAAACACCTGCGTCCATCGTGGAGGTGGGGTCTCCCGAGCTATGAGCCTGGAGCTGCATGGTAAGTCAGTGTTGCATGTTTGTATGATAGGCGACGTGGGTGTGGGTGTCATAGTACAACACATGATATAGCAATACATGCCAGGTATATGGCCACACAACATGCAAACCATTGTATGCTATGTTGTGTTAGCAGACATGTGCATAGCACATGCAACCACACACATGCATGATGTGTCATGCACAGTGCTGACCGTGGATATAGTAATGGCTAATGTGTATACCTTTGTGTAATGCCTTTACAGGTACGTCTGGCGTCGCAAGGCCAAGGGTCTGTTGCAGGTAAGTCTGTTGCCAGTCAAACGCATGTTCTGCTGTATTGATATTCCCCATGTGTCTAGGCATGACATGCTCACCTGTGTGTGCCCCCGTCACGGTATACAGCTCGCACCACCTGACATACACACCACCCATGTACAGTAGATACACCCGTTACCTTGAGTGGTATGACACCACACAACCAATTGGTGTGTTACGTGCATTCAGCTATGCATACAATGGTGTATGTGTTACACAATGGCTGCATGTGTAGTATGCATTGGTATGCCAGTGCAGTATGGACACAGTACCACAGAGTGAGCTGTGATCTGGCCAGAGCACAGGTGTTACCAATGTGACCCATGCCCCTGCATCGGGTGCACACGTTGTGACATGGCGCATGCCATGTCCCATGCACGTGGATGTCTGGCTGCAGCATTGTCACACCATGATATGAATTATGCACAACATAGCAGACATACACACTGTCAGCATATCCGTAGAGAATGTGACACGTCACACTAGTATGGGTGTATGTCACATGGGCCACCAAAGGGCCGTGTGCACAATGTCTACCACACACAATTGTCAATGAGTCAGACAGACAAGGCCATGGTTGATACCTACAGGCGTGTTGCCACACAGCACATCCACAGTGGGTACTCACCATTGCACCCTGTACACACATAGTGGGTTCATCAATGTAGTGGACCCCCTGGACATCTGATGTAGTACACCAGTGACATGACATTCCTCTCCACAGCTACTACAGGTGCCTCCAATGTCCACCATATATGTGCTGCTGAGCAGCTGAACTGGCTTACAGACATGGCAATGTAATGCGTCCAGGTCACGCATCGCACAGACACATAGCTGTGTCCTGCTACTGTGCAGTGGCACAGAGCCCGCACCACACACCGTACAGCTATGCACACAGCTCACAGCAAACGTACCTACACAGACATCACTGTTACACATACATTGTATCTGTACACTGTACACATCACACTGCACCATGACAGCCATCATGATGTGGTGCATGTGGTGGGACACCATCTTCACACGTCCACATGATACCGCACATGTTTGCGGTGTACATTACATACTGTTGCCAGCCATGTGTACTCCCAACCTGCCCGTGGCCACACGGTGTATCACGCTGATGCATGCAAACTACCATGAATGTGTGTACTGCATGCCTACTAAATGACACCTGCCTGTTGTACTGTCCCCACCAGGGCAGTGTACATACTGCCACTAAGAATGTCTGGTCTGCATTCACTGGTCTGTGTTGTGTGAATGCTGCATGCCACCTGCATAATCACATGCATGCTGTGTGTGTGTGTGTGTGTGTGTGTGTGTGTGTGTGTGTGTGTGTGTGTCTGTATTGTAACCGATGGTATGTCTTTGTATTGACAGGTGCTGTAGGTGCGTTACCCTCCTGTGGTCAATCTGATCCTAGTGTCCCCACAGATACTAGTGGTGATGAGCATGTGCATGAGGCACGGGCAGGGTCGTCACAGGCAGAGACTGTGCCACTGGAGAACATCACACATACGTCCCTTTCATCCCTGCACACAGTTCAGATGCCGACACATACCCCAACACCGTTGCCCATAGATGACGGTCAGTCAGCGTCTGTTGTCCCCGAGCAGGAATGTGTGGTGGCTGCAGAAGGTGTGGCACGATGTTGCCAGTGTAAGGACTGGTGCAGTGCCACGCAGGCATGTGGCAGGTGCTGCCCGTAGGGGGAGCACCGCTAGACATACACCTGCCGTCCAGGGTGCAGCAGCTGGTATAACCAGGCGCATGTTCCAGACTGTAATGGCGGCGCAGGCACGTGCCGAGCGGCAGAACCAGGAGGGCAGAGGCTGCAGAGGTCTGCAATCCGTACCTAAATGACAGCATCCAGGCATTGGCGAATGCACAACAGCATCTTGCCGATGTTCTGGATAGGAGATTGGGCGATATGGCTGGTCTCATCGACCGAGGCTTGGCCATCCTTGAGCGTGCGCACTCCGTGCAGGAACACCAGGTAGGGGTGAGGCATAGGGCACGATGGGCGTGTGCCAGCAACACCACCTGCTGCAGGTCAGCGTGTGCGTGCCACCTCCCATGCCCACACAGACAGTGATGGTAGCAGTAGCACTGCAGCTGCTACCACACCATCCACACCTGGACAGAGCAGGCCACGTGGGCGTGGCCCCGGGCGGCCCGTCGTGGCACGCGTTTCCAGCGGACATGTGACATCGGAGAGTGGACAGTCTGTACCTCCACCCGGTCGTGCCGTGCGACCCCAGGCAGGCGCGGGTCGCCGCCGCCGGCAGACACAGTGAGCCTTAACACCTGCACTGTACAGTCAGGGGCTGCCAAGCATCCCCCGTGTAGGCATCACAGATGACTGAACTGTGTACACACACACCCACACACAGCAGACACAACTGTAGGGCTCCACCACACCCACATGCAATCTACATAGTCATGCCCACTCAATGCACTGGCCCTTACACACACATGATGTCATCCATTGGTACAGCCCATGCCTGTGGCACACATATCACCCTGTGCAAATGATTAAGTCTCTGCCGCATAACTGTGAGCCACACCATCAATGCAATGTTAAGCTGTCATATTATGATGCACGGGGTGGACACGATAGTGAGAGGTGTATGTGATACCTGTGTCCGCATAATGCGTGCTGTGTATGTTGTGGTGTGTGTGTATGGCTGGTGACAGGTGTGTATGTGATGTGTGTTCTGCACGGACATCATGCAGCAGACATACCATGCAGGACAGGTGCACCATTCATTGATATGTGTACACAGTATGTGTGGTGGTTACATGTGTAGCACCATGTCGGTGCAGTTAACCCGTATGATACTGATGGTGTACTTGCGTGCCTACTGGGAGCACTGTAATTAGTTCCCCACGTGTAGTCGTGGTGTACCCACAGGCATGTCTGGCAAAATCAGCATAGCACAGTTACCCACATCTGGCATGGACCCTACATAGGTACATAGGCACACATGAGCGTGACAGGATATGTGCCCTACGACATGTGTGGACCTAGCATTACTGTGTGTGGCATCTAACACCTCAGGATGGTGATGCCATATCCATCAGTCCCCAGTCCCTGGTCTAGCAGTGACACACAGAGGTTGACTGGCGCATAACTATAGTCACACATCCACCGTCAGTAGCAGTCCTGGACAAAGGCAGTCAGGGCCTTTCCTTCACATGGCCTGGCACTCCTCCCGTGTTGTAGTGTGTGTCTGGCTGTTACCCTGTTCCCCAGCACGTCCCACTCATCTTTGGGTTGAGGTGTCTGACAGTCGCTTCTGTGCCCGTGTTCGCATGGGGCCTGGGAGGTGGAATGTGCCCATGTCACCCAGGTCAGACATGGCCGTGTATGTCGGGCACAGATCACCACGGAGCAGCTGTGCTGTGCAGATCCACAGCCAGTGTCCCTTTGGCGGTGCACCTTGTGACACATGTCTAGCAGCGTCATCCCGTCTTGTGGAGCGTTTGCGGTCCTTCCGAGTGCTGCAGGCGTCAGGTTAGCTACAGGCCACATGTGCCATTATGCGCAGTCATTGCACTGGTGTGTGATGTGTACAGGGGTACAATGAACACCCCTGATGTGGTTGCCATTCCATCCAGACCAGGAGGCCACAATGGAATGTCTTCACACCCACATTGCCATTGTGTGTGTTGACAGAGGTTGCCAACAGGTGTGGTAGCCATTACCCTGAACATGTCCACCATCTTCAATGGCGTACCACCTACATGTGACATTGGGACGAACATGTTCTTCACACTGGGTAGGGCTGCACCTTCTCTGGCATTTGTTAGCAGGCCATGGCTCTGGCACCAGTCAGCCATGTCTATGACGCCCTAGGTGGATGTACATGTAACATGGTGTGCTGGGTATGTCGGGCGGTGCGTAGTCATCTGCATACCTTGTCTGCTACAATCCCCCTATGATTGCATGCACATTGGAAGGTCGGATGCCATCTGGCAGGGTGCACAGGAGTGAGCCCTGTGGCCCTCCACTGGGTCCAGATATGAGTGTGACAAAGCACCTTCAGCACCAACCCTGTGTGGTGTGACCTCCAACCTGTGTGAGAAGCATCGGGTGACATATGTCCCCACATGTATGCTGGCGAGCCTTTACATGGGTCCCATGTGTAGTGTGCTCTGAACGCTCCCACCAGGTCATGGTACTGTGTGCAAACCCACATATCCCCATCAATGGCCTTGGTGAACACTCCAGACTGGACGAGCAGGTTCAGGAGGCAGGATCCGCCCTTGACTATGTAGTTGTGGGTATGTTCCGGTATTGGCTGTACACCGCTATCTGTAACCATGACCACCTGTATGGACCTCCACACAGCTTTGCAGACAACACTTGTCAAGCGTATAGGGTGTGGCTGTTGACAGTCCATAGGAGCACTACCCTGGCATAGTGGGACCACAGATGCCATATGGCATCCATTGGGGACATAGCCCATAGTAAGGCTAACATGACACAGTGGCGCATGTGTGGGCCGAGGGCCTCAAAGTGGATGCGTAGGACACAGCGAGAGAAAACATCGGTGGCCATTGCTGACGTGTCAAACGCCATAGAGATATGGGATCACCCAGGCCATATGACATGTTTTGGAGGATACACTCTGGTGGGATGGATATGTTCCCTGTTGGGGGGGCGGATGTATGCATGGAACATGTCCTGTGGTATGCAGACAATGTCTGTGGGTGCAGTGACTGTTGTACCATTCTGGACCATTTCCAGGCAGGTCTGTGTGCCCCCACGCATGTCCTTACCACAGTTAGGAAGGCCCTGTGGTTGTCTCATGTGCCCTCTGCAGTACCACTCCCACGAGCGGACCTGGATGTTGGTATGTGGGGCCGTATGGTGACCCCGGTATGAAGGGGTGATGGTTTCCCTGGTACTGTCATTGCCCTGCCATGTAGTAGCTCCAACTGTTGATGTACAGGTAGTCAGTGGCTGCGGTCCACCACACCATGTGCCTACCTGTGGTGGACAAGGTCCTGATGTCATCATGTTTGCCTGTTGCAGACATGCATGTGGGTGGTCGGGCAAGGCATTGGTGGCGTTTTCGGTCTGGCCTCTGTTCAACATTGGCATGGAGGACATGTAGGGTACCACACCGGTCATATGATGTGTGTGGTTTTCTGTGGAGAGGTCATCACTGAGGTCCTCATGCTGGTGTTGGTTACAGTGAGTGGATGACCAGTGGATCCACTATACGGTCTTGCATCACCGTTGAGGGCTGTACATCCTGTGTGGGGCCTATCCTCACCATCGCGTGATGGGCAGAACTGTCAGACATCCCCTGGTATGTATGGTGCATGGCTGTTTAACAGTGGCCAGGTGTGTGAACACCTGGGACTGCTGGCGTGCTGTGTTGCGCCATGGGTAATGTTCCCAGGCTATGTATGGGTGGTTCATGTCACACAAGCGGTGCTGTTGTGAGAGCATGCCCACTCACCAGTGTCCTCAGGACATCTGTGAAGGTATCCTGTGTTTGTGAGGGTTGTCTGTAGCATGCAACAAACTGTAGGCCAGTCCTACACATGGTTAATTGCACCTACATATTCCCCGCAGCAACAACAACGTCTGTGGCATGACCGGGTTACTGTTGTGTGGCCGGACACACAGGATGGTCCGCATTCCGCCACCCATGCCGTCGCACCATGTGTATGCATGTCTGATCTGTGCCGACTCTAAGTGTCTGAGCATGCCCAGTAGGCAGCTGTGTAGATAGACACACAGCACAGTGCACACCGCAGCCGTCTGCAGTAATACCTCAGGTGCATGCCTCTATCCCCTACGCAGCGGCCACGTCTGTGGCATGGCCAGGTTTCTGTTGTGTGGCTGGACACACACGACGGTCCACATGACGCCACCCATGCCGTCGCAACATGTGTATGCATGTCTGCCCTGTGCAGAGTCTAAGTGTCTGAGCATGCCCAGTATGCAGTGATGTACTGATCAGTAGTTACTTGTTATTCTCGACTGCAGCACTAGCGTGTTGGTGTCTGGCGACCTTGGGATGGTAACAGACTGCGTGACTGCACACTCTGTCCGAACACCCGAGCGGGCGCATTGCCTTTGCAAATGATACCACTCACGTAGGGGTATGCCTCCTGACAGCGCTCTGCTCAGTAAACTCGGTAGTGCGTTCTGTAAATGCTTCATACTGTAGTGTGTTCATGTAGATAGGCGTAGGTTCGACCCCCGTCCTTTCCGTGTGTGTGTGTGTGTGTGTGTGTGTGTGTGTGTGTGTGTGTGTGTGTGTGTGTGTCTGTGTGTGTTTCCATCTGCCTCTGCGACTGATTATGCTTTTAGACGCTCCGCAACACATGCCTTGGCTATTGCCAACTATTGTCTTGCGGCTGACGTCAGCAGCCTACAAGTATGCCTGTGACAGTGCTCTGTTTAGCAAACTAGTTAGCGCATTCTGTAAATGCTTCATACAGTAGTGTGTTCATGTAGATAGTCGTAGGTTCGTCCCCCGTCCCTTCCGTGTGCGTGTGTGTGTGTGTTTCCAGCTGCCTCTGCGACTGATTATGCTTTTAGACGCTCCGCAACACATGCCTTGGCTATTGCCAACTATTGTCTTGCGGCTGTCGTCAGCAGCCTACAAGTATGCCTGTGACAGCGTTCTGTTTAGCAAACTCGGTAGCGCGTTCTGTAAATGCTTCATACAGTAGTGTGTTCATGTAGATAGTCGTAGGTTCGTCCCCCGTCCCTTCCGTGTGCGTGTGTGTGTGTGTGTTTCCAGCTGCCTCTGCGACTGATTATGCTTTTAGACGCTCCGCAACACATGCCTTGGCTATTGCCAACTATTGTCTTCGCGGCTGGCGTCAGCAGCCTACAAGTATGCCTGTGACAGCGCTCTGTTTAGCAAACTTCGGTAGCGTTCTGTAAATGCTTCATACAGTAGTGTGTTCATGTAGATAGTCGTAGGTTCGTCCCCGTCCCTTCCGTGCGTGCGTGTGTGTGTGTTTCCAGCTGCCTCTGCGACTGATTATGCTTTTAGATGCTCCATAACACATGCCTTGGCTATTGCCAACTATTGTCTTCGGCTGACGTCAGCAGCCTACAAGTATGCCTGTGACAGCGTTCTGTTTAGCAAACTTCGGTAGCGTTCTGTAAATGCTTCATACAGTAGTGTGTTCATGTAGATAGTCGTAGGTTCGTCCCCCCGCCCTCCCGTGTGCGTGTGTGTGTGTGTGTTTCCAGCTGCCTCTGCGACTGATTATGCTTTTAGGCGCTCCGCAACACATGCCTTGGCTATTGCCAACTATTGTCTTCGGCTGGCGTCAGCAGCCTACAAGTATGCCTGTGACAGTGCTCTGTTTAGCAAACTTCGGTAGCGTTCTGTAAATGCTTCATACAGTAGTGTGTTCATGTAGATAGTCATAGGTTCGTCCCCGTCCCTTCCGTGTGTGTGTGTGTTTCCAGCTGCCTCTGCGACTGATTATGCTTTTAGACACTCTGCAACACATGCCTTGGCTATTGCCAACTATTGTCTTCTGACTGGCGTCAGCAGCCTACAAGTATGCCTGTGACAGCGTTCTGTTTAGCAAACTTGGTAGCGCGTTCTGTAAATGCTTCATACAGTAGTGTGTTCATGTAGATAGTCGTAGGTTCGTCCCCCGTCCCTTCCGTGTGCGTGTGTGTGTGTGTTTCCAGCTGCCTCTGCGACTGATTATGCTTTTAGACGCTCCGCAACACATGCCTTGGCTATTGCCAACTATTGTCTTGCGGCTGACGTCAGCAGCCTACAAGTATGCCTGTGACAGCGCTCTGTTTAGCAAACTCGGTAGCGCGTTCTGTAAATGCTTCATACAGTAGTGTGTTCATGTAGATAGTCGTAGGTTCGTCCCCCGTCCCTTCCGTGTGTGTGTTTCCAGCTGCCTCTGCGACTGATTATGCTTTTAGACGCTCCGCAACACATGCCTTGGCTATTGCCAACTATTGTCTTGCGGCTGACGTCAGCAGCCTACAAGTATGCCTGTGACAGCACTCTGTTTAGCAAACTCGGTGGCGTTCTGTAAATGCTTCATACAGTAGTGTGTTCATGTAGATAGTCATAGGTTCGTCCCCTGTCCATTCGCGTGTGTGTGTGTGTTTCCAGCTGCCTCTGCGACTGATTATGCTTTTAGCTCCAACACATGCCTTGGCTATTGCCAACTATTGTCTTGCGTCTGACGTCAGCAGCCTACAAGTATGCCTGTGACAGCGCTCTGTTTAGCAAACTCGGTAGCGTTCTGTAAATGCTTCATACAGTAGTGTGTTCATGTAGATAGTCGTAGGTTCGTCCCCGTCCATTCCGTGCGTGTGTGTGTGTGTTTCCAGCTGCCTCTGCGACTGATTATGCTTTTAGGCGGCTCCGCAGCACATGCCTTGGCTATTGCCAACTATTGTCTTCGGCTGGCGTCAGCAGCCTACAAGTATGCCTGTGACAGCGCTCTGTTTAGCAAACTCGGCAGCGTTCTGTAAATGCTTCATACAGTAGTGTGTTCATGTATATAGTCATAGGATTCGTCCCGTCCCTTCCGTGTCGCGTGTGTGTGTGTGTTTCCAGCTGCCTCTGCGACTGATTATGCTTTTAGGCGGCTCCGCAACACATGCCTTGGCTATTGCCAACTATTGTCTTCGCGGGTGGCGTCAGCAGCCTACAAGTATGCCTGTGACAGCGCTCTGTTTAGCAAACTTCGGTAGCATTCTGTAAATGCTTCATACAGTAGTGTGTTCATGTAGATAGTAAGTAGGTTAGTCCCCGTCCCTTCCGTGTGCGTGTGTGTGTGTTTCCAGCTGCCTCTGCGACTGATTATGCTTTTAGGCGGCTCCGCAACACATGCCTTGGCTATTGCCAACTATTGTCTTCGCGGGTGGCGTCAGCAGCCTACATGTATGCCTTCGACAGCGCTCACGTCAGTTAACTTCGGTGGCGTGTTGTGTAATTGATTCATACTGTACTGAGTTCATGTAAATAAGCGAGGTTCATCTCCGTCCCTTCCGTGTGTGTGTGTGTTTTCCGTTGCTTCGACCATACATCTGAATAAGCAAATTGTTACAGTGTTCACGATCAACAGTGTGATATTTAAAATCATGTTGGACTCACATTGTTGTTTGTGAACATTCGAGACATAGCATATGTCCTGCACACATTGTGGAAACAACGCGTTGCATGTTTTCATGAAATGTTCAAATGTTACGAAGACTTGGGTTGTGTCGGACTACGGTGACTATTCTTGCTGCATGTTTCGGTTTGTTTGTGTTGCATAGTACAATATCATGTAATCGTGTGTTCATAGTATGCTTTCTGTGATGGTGACGTGTGTGTTTCGTTAGCATGCGTCTCTGCTTTCTATGCTGTGGCTACATCCCCATTGCTCGCATAGAAAGTGACAAATGGAAGTGTAAGGGTGGACATTTAAAGCCTGGATACTTCCATGTTATGTGTAAGTCTCACGGGGCCAACGGGTGATAGCGCATACATGTCTATGAAGTACCTTTGGATACCATATGCGACCTGTCGTGGACGAAATGTTTATGTTGACTGTTCCATCTACCTATGTGTGACATTGTTTGGGGCCATAGGGTGCCAACAAGTCTTCCCTGTTCATTGGGTGTTTGCCATGTTGTATTGACATCAATCCTATTAATTCACCGGAAGGATGTGTTTCTTTGGTGTCAACGCCATAGTTTGACCTTCCTATGTCATTCCCAGCAGACGTGGAGATTGTGCCATTGGTATCTTTACACAGGTGACCCATCTGTTCCACTGTATGGAAGCGTGTGATCCCCATACATGTGCTGGCACATGGTGTGTTTATTAATGCGCGGTATCTGCCCAGCGGTCTTTCTTTGAATGGGGTGTGTGTACTGTACACCGTATCTGTATTCCCTGGGTTATGCCTTGCAACAGCTGTGGGATTCCCCCAGGTTGGCAGCTATGGGTGCCTTCTTGGCCGTACGTTTGTCCATCCATGGGAACTGCCTACTGGACACTAGTATCGGGCTGTCAACATTTCACAGCTGCATTCTCCATTTCCGGTGGATGATCGGTATTAGTATTGCGAATAGCATATGCCATGGCCACGTCCGCTGCGAGCGGGACGGTGAATCATCTGCCAATCCACACCGACACCCATATATGCATACCCACGATCCCATGTCTGCAACCGTCAACAGTACCCCTTGCACACCCTTCATGTGTGCAGAAATGGGATAATGGGCGTGCGTGTATGGATGCAGCAGCCTGGGAGTCCTATTCATATGTCCTGCATTTCATGGACGGCTGTCATCACCCTTGAAGACACCTGTGGTGCACATATCTACCTGTGCTGTAGTAACGGCTGTCACCTCTTCCGGTTCACACTATGTTGCTCACACTCACTTAAGGAGTTATATTTGGGTCCTGCAATGGACACCCGATGTGCATATGTAAAGTTTAGCACATGTTGGACTGTGTCCATTGGCCAGTGGGTTTGACTGCGCCGTATGTTCCCATTCGGATGTCTGTCCGCCTACCCATATTATGTAGTGCTTTCGTAACCCGTGTCCTTCCACAATCTACCCATAGGGTGTTACTGTAGTCCTGCAGGTTGGCAACAGCTTTACATAATCCTCACAGGTACCATTGTGAACTATCCGCAACTGAATTGGCAGTATAACACAGCGGTACATGTAGAACCTATGAATTCATGACAGTATATCGGTTATGTGTGAACTCCATATTTTAGCGATAGTATGGCCTTCCTACTTCCGTTGTTGGTGTGCCATTAATATGTGTTCCGCTTGAGTCGCAGGTATGTTCCGCGGTGGGCGGGTGATCTACATACTGGATAGCACCTTCGCTGCTGTATGCGCTGGGATTAGCATGGCAGGATGGATGTCTACGGGGTGTATGTACTGCTGTTTCCATGTTTATGTCCTGTCATGCCCTACTACGGCTGTGTGATTCCACCAGGCTTGCTATTATGGGTGCCATCTTGTCCGTCGTTTGTCCATCCTTGGGAAATGCCTACTGGACACCGATGTAGGGCTGAACACATTTCACACATGCCTTTAGCATTACCCTATGGGTGCTTTGCATCCTTACTGGAGACTAAGACGCGTCCTGTACCCGCAGCCCTCCGCAGGCGGGACAGCGGATTATCAGCCAAACAACACGAGACCCATTTTGCATACCCAGGATACCAGGGCTGCAACCCCCACGATACGCATGACACATCCTTCGTAATGCGGAACTGGGATATGGGCGCACATGTATGGACCGGCAGTCTGGGGACCTCTGTTCATATGTCCTGCATGTCATGAGCAGCTATCATCAACCTTACACACGCTGGTGGTGCATATGTCTAAGCGGTGCGTAGTCACGGTATGTACTCGGATTAGCTTATTCAGGCGCATACAGGCAAAACAGTTAGAATTTAAGGAGCGCTAGAATGGACACGGATGTGCAATTGTAAAGTGTAGAACGTGTTTGACTGTTCCCATCTGGACAGTGGTAGTGACTGCGGCTGTATGTTCCGCAGTCGTGGATGTCCGCTTGACCACCCCTCGTTTGTATGACATGGCCTATCTATATCCACGTGCTGAGTATGCGTAAATACAGCAAACCTTGCGTCCTGCCCATCTTCATAAAGCGACATTATGGAACATATATCGGCTGAAACAGACACTGTCAAATACGATAGACTCCACGTTGACAGGATACTGAGCTGTCTCAACTACTAACATGGGGCACCGTCGAATCACGGATGTCATGACATAGCCGTCCTAATTCACTTCCTTCAGCGTCGGTTTAAAGTGAATTAATCAATAAACCTGCTCATAGTTAGGTGGACAGTGCTCCAGGTCTTGATTATAACATTGACATATGCCATATCAGTGTTGCATGCCTTACTTCATGGAAACAATAATACGGCAACAATGTGTTAATATATCTACAATATTGGTAAATACAATCTGTATCCGGACACATAGTTGTTAATTGGTGAGGGTGCACCTTAGAATGTAGTGTGTTGATCAGGTTATTGTATGTCGATGTGTATATTAGTAGCATTACGATAACAAAGCATGGAATCAATAGGTACTATTTAAGCATATGTTTCACAATTATGAATGTAAGCGTGTGGAGGAGACATCCGTAACCTTCCTGGTTCCACTGGATCACACACTTTACGCACACTTTCATGTCGGGATTGTGTGTTATTCGGCGCCGCAGTACATGCATATCCGTATTCCCGTTTATATATGTTTACAGTGTCTTGTGGTTACGTGTTTTGCGATACTTGTTACTATTCCGGTAACATATGTCTGATCCGGTTGACGGGCGTGTGCAGAAAGCACTTACAGCTTAATATATAGTAACAGTCTTTTGCAGCATGGAGCGCTGCGTGCGTGCACATCTATATGTTCTATAGTCATGATTCCAAGCGTGACTGCAGTCGCCGTTTGAGACTACTGTGACCAGTGCCGTTAGCTGTTCGTTGTCATTAATATGCATACCGTGGTACCTATGTACATTTACATATCACCCCCGCACACGCGTCCACAGGCATCCATTCCCCTGCTGGGAAGGTCACGCGGTACTGCATGTTGAACATTCCTAATTCCCCTCGCTCAAAGGCCCAGGATGCATATGTCGTCACCATAGGGCTGTTCAGATGACAGCTGCTTATATCCCATATGCATACAGGCCTTGATTGTCGGGGTGTTGCTGTGGTGCTTTGGGTTTGGTCTTGTCCGCCCACTGTGCGGGACCGCCCTGACCCTGTACGAATGTTAGATGAGTCACATGGGCGCGTTTGTCCGTGTCCATGGTACCATGTCACGCCCCCAATTAGTCTTAACCGTGTCGCCGATTGTCGGTGTATCTGTTGTAGATCTCGTTATACTAATTGCACACGGTCTGATCGAACTAACCTACTGCCATTACTAACCCTCCGTATGCTTATGGGCTGTGTACTTAATATTACAAAGGGTTTTAACATGCGTGATGGCGTTCACTGAGCCACAGACATGTCCGTTGCTTTTTGGCCCGGTTCCGCTGTGCTACACATTTAACATGGCGTAACAGGTTGAACAGCTCGAACCACGAGGACCTCGCCTTGTCCGTCGCTCTCTATTATTGAATGTCCCTGTGGAGTTTGTTTCTAAGCGACACATTGTCGGCATTGTTAGCGGACATCTCGCGCCGATGCGTCCGCACCGGTAGCGGGTGGCGATATGTCTGCCTTTGGCGGTGAACAGGCATTATGCTGTGCCATTATGTCTGGGGATATATGGTTTCCTTCCTTACGTAGATGATGTGCCATAATAGCAATGACCCTAGCGATGACCAGCGTCTGGGTGTGGGTAGTGCGGTATTACCGGCTCGAAGAGTGGCCTTAGGGTAAAGAAAGTGGTGACTCTGGGCAGAGGTTGCCACCGATCGATCACCCGCTACCCCCTCCTGGTCTACCTACACCAAGTAGAGTCTGGAAAGGTGCCCGGTAGAGCAACACCCTGAGGCGGCTACCTACTTCTGGCCTATGCCTAAGGCCCCGGCTATGTGTGTGGTCCCTTGGGGCACTGGACTCGGAACGAGGCGTGGCACGTCTGCCGTTGGTATGTCCAGCATTACCCACATCCAGCCCAAGGCAGTTAACACAACATCCATGGGTCCACATGGTGTCCCAGCTGTGCACTCCGGGGAACTCTATGGGGAATTTAACCCACGCCCAGGACAGCTGCTTAATCTTAGCCTCACCTCAGGTACGTACCTGAGTAGTAGCACAGGGGGGCTGTAGTCACACTCCACATAGATGGTGCCTCCACTGACCCTGGGTATTACCATACCATTAGTTTGACAAGCCTTATCTGCAAAGCCATGGAGATGGATCATAATGGGACACATAGATGAGGACATAGGGGACCCGCATACTTTGGATACAACCCAGTTTAGCTTGGTCATAGTCAGATCATGCCCTTTACACGTGTTTCACTTTGTAGAATCAGTCACCAAGGCCATTGCGAGGGTAAACCACTGCATAGAGCCTACCTCAAGCGGGCACAGGCCGTCGACACAATACCCCTCGGTATGCTTGATAAACCCGTCATCTTGAATGTAAATCCATACATGCGCCCTATGGGTTGCAAAGCGGGCTTGGTCACAGAACACACATGGCCATTGTTGCTGACGCCATGTCATACTCACAGCCAGTCAGAGGTGGTGTCCCATGGGGCTCAGTCCTGGGTCCACTATTTCCAGCATCTACGTTTCCAATGTACACGCACAGGGGTTATGGGTGACAATGTTTCATATCGACTGCAAACCCGGATGCAGGTCAGACACACATCTGACACAGATATCCTTCAGAGTGCCTCACAGAAGAGGATAAGTGGAACCAGAGACATGTCCCTACAGCTAAATGCCAGGAAATGCATAGGCGATACCTCCCGCCGGGATGAACAAAGGTTACCCGAGCTACCATATAGGTGGCAGTCCACTGAACACGGAGGGGTTACCAGTGATCTGGGGACCGCGTTGTTGTTAACCGTTAGTTAGACACACATGTTGCTAACATAGTTGGGTAGACCTTCCACATTGGCCACATCATCATGAAGAGGATTCACATCTAGATCGGGGAGGTCATTGTCCCTTGTACTCATCACTCAATAGACCTATGATTGGGTACAATGCCCCGTTCAGAATGTATCTGACCCAACACCTGCAGCAGCTGGAAAGGCACCAACAGTTCTTCTCGACAAACGGATGCAGGGTCTCAGGTATATGTATTGTTATACTGACCGACTAGAAAGGATTCCAGCTGTATACAGTTGCATACCACTTGCCCAGAGGTGACCCGTGCCTGGCATGGCACGGCTACTGGGTCGAACCCAAATCCGATGACTATGCTTCACCTATATTAGGTAGAACCCCCCGAACCACAAGGGGAGCAGGCGTACACCATGACACTGTCATTAATCGAGGCGATGTTGTTGGGGCGGATTCATCACCCAGACACTCACTATGCTGTGGAGCGACATCCCAGTACATGTGAGGCAAGCACCTCGCTGGCCTTCTGTTAGTATTTACATGGATGTCTGCATTGATTTCTTTCTGTAACCTTGTAAAATGAATGTTACATTAGCACATTGTGAATCTTTACATTTCGTTGGTCATTTTTACAGTACTCATATTCATAATGGGTTTATGTATATATTATGGTTCATTCATATTACTAGGTGTCTGCAGTTTCTGTTAATATATTGGCACAATCCTCAGTAGGACATATACATGTAAGCTTACACAGTCATACATTTGGAAAACATTTTATGTTGGTTCATGTTTCATATATGTACATATATTTCATTTTCCGATGAATACTGGTGCCTTTCAGAGCAATGTCTGTTGTCCTCACTATTGTGGGATGTGTAACCCAAGTAAGGTTTGTTCTTGAAGTTCTGCTTTTTAAGGCATGTAATTAGTAACCCTAGCACATCTAATGTACCAACCAATTAATGCTTGTTGTAAATTTAGTAGGTTGGACTACATTGTATGTGAAGTCTGAATAAGTCTGCTTATGAAGCAGGCGAAGTGTGCTCAATACACTATGGTGACTGCCTTTAATTCTTGGTGTGCTCTGGTTGGTCTTTGGCCGGTCCCTACAGTACCTGATCTTTGCTTTGGACTTCATGGGCTGGTTGTCTGTGTCTCTTGTATGGAGAATTTCGACTGTAGTGCCTATGTGTATGAGTTTTGTAATGGTTTACTACGGCAGTGTAATTCCACGGGTTTGCATTTATGTGTGCCATCTTAGTCATACGCTTGTCCATCCATGTGAATTACGCCTACTATACACTGGTATGGGGCTGCACACATTTCACACCTGCATTTTGCATTCCCCGGAGTATGGTGTGCATTATTAGCGGAGGAAGTGACGCATGTACTTTCACGCTGACGTCCCTCCCACGGGCGGGACAAAGGATTGCCTGCGAGAGAACAACACCGGGCCAGATTCTACATACCCAGACTCCCTTGACTGCAACAGTGGACGGTACCCATTACATCCTTCATGTGTGCTGCAGTGTGATGTGGGCCTTGACGAGCTCTATGGACCCGATACCCTGGGTATTTCTGTGCATGTGTGCTGCAGTTCATGGACAGCTATCATCAACATTGAACACGCTTATGCATGCCTATAATGTGT
Source organism: Protopterus annectens (assembly GCF_019279795.1). Classification (NCBI taxonomy): domain Eukaryota; kingdom Metazoa; phylum Chordata; order Ceratodontiformes; family Protopteridae; genus Protopterus; species Protopterus annectens. The sequence continues at coordinate 1,004,479,871 of NC_056730.1, read as the reverse complement.
ACCTGTGACGTGGTGGCGACAATTAGATCACATGAGTAATGCAGGGAAGCTAGCAGGCATGCTCTGAACAGAATTTTTGGGTCCTACAATGGACACCGATGTGCATTTGTCAAGTTAGATGTTGCTGGACTGTCCACTCTGCCCAGTGCTTTTTCACTGCTGGTGTATGTTCCCCAATCGCGGATGTCTGTTTGACTACCCATTCCACACATGGTGCTACATAACCGGCTGCGTTAGTACTGTGAACAAATGACATACATCCAAAGATGATGGTTACCTACTGCTTCATATAAACCTCAGACATCCCAATGGGACATATCCGTCACTATATTTTAAGTATAGCACCCCCAGAACATGTTGCTTACCTATGCATTCATGTAACCATGTTGTCTACGTAGGGTGGGAATGCCATAGTTTACACATCCTACATTGGTAACGTTGTGTGTGTGCCATTAGTAGCATAATGTGTTCCACAGATTCGCATATCTGTTCCGGCGCTGTACGGTGGCGGGTGCTCCTCAGTCTGTTGCTGGCAGACTGAGGCTGCTGTATCACCTTGCCGGTGTTGGCTTACGAGTCCGGCTCTGTATGTGGAATGTCAACTGCTGGTCCCTATGTGTATTTCCTGTGTCATGCCTTACGCTGGCTATGTCATTTACCGGGTTTTGCAGTTGTGGGTGCCATCCTGGCCACACGGGTGTCATCCATGACAATTGCCTACTGGACACTAGAGTATAGGGCTGCATACACATTCCACCTACATTTAGCATTCTCCGGGTATGTTTTGCATTATTAGCGGAGGTAAGGCAGGTGCTTACGCACATCCCTCCCACAGGGCGGGAGGAAGGATTGCCTCGCGAACAACACGAAGAGCACAGAGTCTACATACCCAGAATCCCTTGACCCGCGACAATTGGCAGTACTTCCATTACACATCCGTCCTGTGCGGAAGTGTGATGTGGATGCAGTGCTATGGACTGCAGTGCCCTGTGTAAGTCTGTGCATCTGTGCTGCATTACATGGACAGCTATCAGCAACATTAAACACGCTTGTGGTGTGCATATGTGTACCTGTGGCGATCAATGAGTTCACTTAAGTGTTGAAAAGAATGCGGCATTCCTGTGCTTTAGACAAATTTTTGGGTCCTACATTGGACACCACTGTGCATATGTTAAGCAAAGTGTAGAGCTTGTCCGGACTGTGTCGCATGTGTGAGCAGTGGTTTTGCTGATACTGTGTGTTCAGGAATGTGGATGTCTGTTGGACTACCATTCCACATGGTGCTACATAACCAGGTGATGTAGTACTGTGGACAAATTACATATACATCCAACGATGCTGGTTAGCAAATACTCAATTTAAACATGCAGACGTCCCAATAGGACATATCCGTCACTGTATTTCCACTATAACACCACTCAGAACATATTTGCTTACCTAATGCATTCATTTAACCATGTTGTCTTCATAGGTGGGAAAGCCATAGTTTACATATCCTACTTGGCGTTGTGTGTGTGCCATTAGTATGTAGTTCCACAGGTCGCTTTATCTGTTACGGCCTGTACGGTAGCGGGTGCTCCTCAGTCTGTTGCTGGCAGATTGAGTGCTGTATGCAGTACCGGTGTTGGCACGACGGTCCTGCTTTGTATGTGGAATGTCAACTGTAGTCCCTATATTGTATTTCCTGTGTTATGCCTTCCGGCTATGTCATTTACCATTGTCTGCAGTTGTGGGTGCCATTCTGGCCGTTATAACGGGTGTCCATCCATGACAGAATTGCCTACTGGACACTACTATAGGGCTGTACACATTCCACACCTACATTTAGCATTCTCCGGAGTATGGTTTGCATTATTAGCGGAGAGTAAGGCAGAAAAGCTTGCTAAGCAAGAAATCCCTCCCACAGGGTGGGTAGAATGATTGCCTGCGCGAGAAACAACACCGAGCACAGAGTCTACATACCAGAATCCCTTGACCGCCAACAATTGCCGGTACTGCCATTACACATCCGTCGTAATGCGGGAAGTGTGATGTGGATGCAGTTCTATGGACCGGGTACCCTGGGTATTTCTGTGCATCTGTGCTGCGTACATGCGGAGAGCTATCAGCAACATTAAACACGCTTACGGTGCATGTGACAGCCCTGTGACTACAATGAGTTCCGTTAGGTGATTAAAGAAGGCGGAAGAGCTGTCTTTTAGACAAATTTTTGGGTCCTACAATGGACACCACTGTGCATATGTAAAGTGTAGTGCTTGTCGGACTGTGTCCTTGTGAGCATTGGATTTCACTGATACTGTGTGTTCCAGGTATCACGGATGTCTGTTTGACTACCCATTCCACATGGTGCTACATAACCAGCTGATTTAGTACTGTGAACAATTGACATACATCCAAAGATGCTGGTTACCAACTGCTTCATATAAACCGCGAGACATCCCAATGGGACATATCCGTCACTGTATTTCCAATATAACACCACCGGAATTATGTTGCTTACCTATGCATTCATTTAACCATGTTGTCTTCACTAGGTGGGAATGCCATAGCTTACATATCCTGCGGCATTTTCGTTGTGTTATTGTGCCATTAGTATGTGTTCCACAGGTCGTACATCTGTTCCGCTGTACGATACTGCGTGGTGCTCCTCAGTCTGTTGCTGGCAGACTGAGTGCTGTGTAATCTTGCCGGTGTTGGCACCTAGAGTCGGCTCTGTATGTGGAATGTCAACTGTGAATCCCTATGTGTATTTCCTGTGTCATGCCTTACGGCGGCTATGTCATTTACCGGGTTTGCAGTTGTGGAGTGCCATCCTGGACATCACAGGTGTCCATCCAGCGACAATTGCCTACTGGACACTAGTATAGGGCTGCACATTCCACACCTACATTAGCATTCTCCGGAGTATGTTTTGCATTATTAAGCGGGAGTTACGACGGGTGCTACGCGACACATCCCTCCCACAGGGCGGGAGGAAGGATTGCCTCTTGAAACAACACCGAGCACAGAGTCTACATACCCAGAATCCCTTGACTGCAACAATTGACGGTGCCCATTACATCCGCTGGCGTAATGTGCGGAGGTGTGATGTGGATGCAGTTAATATGGACCCGCACTCCTGGGTATTTCTGTGCATCTGTGCTGCGCATTACATGGACAGCTATCAGCAACATTAAACACGCTTGCGGTGCATATGTGTACCTGTGGCGACAATGAGTTCCGGAGTACTTGGCGGTGGAATCTTAACACATTATTCGGATTCTTTCCACAATTTTTGGGTCTTACAATGGACACCACTGTGCATATGTAAAGTGTAGAGCTTGTCGGACTGTGTCCTTGTGAGCAGTGGGTTTCACTGATGCTGTGTGTTCAGCAATTGTGTGGCAATAATGTGTGCTTGACACCCATACTGTGTTGTGCTACAGGAAACATGTCTTCCGACACCAGAAACCAATGCTATACATCCATTCTTGCAGGTTAACAACCACTTTCATACCATACCCAGAGGTCACGATTGGGAGGTATTGCCACTTTATTGTCGGAACAACACCCCAGACTGTGTACATCATGGGAACTTTAGGCCAGTCTTACCGGCCATTTCAATTGTAATTGGCAGACACATGTCAATACATGTATGATAACACATATTGTCATGCAGAGAGTTGATATATGTTTTTTGGACATTGGATTCTGCTTTTGGCATCCGTTGCTGTGAGTGTTGCCAGTTAACCTACACATTGCTTGCTCAGTGCCAGCCTACACACTACTGCATGGACAAATATGTTATGCCCATTTTAAAGAAAAGGGCACAAGATATATGAACCCCTATTAATTAACACTGCTTCACATACATTTTTTTATTCTTTCATTTTTTGTATTTACAGATAGATTAACATATACTTTTTATGAAAGATGTGTGTGTGTGTGTGTGTGTGTGTGTGTGTGTGTGTGTGTGTGTGTGTGTGTGTGTGCGTGTGTATATATATATATATATATATATATATATATATATATATATATATATATATATATATATTATTTATTTAGGGTATTCTGTTAATAAACTTTACTGCTTCCAGCCATTAGTTTTATTTATTAACAGCTCTTTTGATAATATTTTATAGGATCTTGGACAGTTATTTACTTTATAACAAGTTGTTTTACAAAACACACTTATAATGCAGTTTTTCATGTAGTTTTCTATAACAATTTTTAATGGTTACAATATGTAAAAGGAAACAGACATTTGTAGTGGGAAACGAAATGTGTTATGGTCATATGACTAATTAATTGCATTTAAAAGTAACAGCTGCTAATGCTATAAAAGATGTGTGTGTGTGTGTGTGTGTGTGTGTGTGTGTGTGTGTGTGTGTGTGTGTGTGTGTGTGTATGTATGTATATATATATATATATATATATATATATATATATATATATATATTTATTTATTTATATATATATATATATATATATATATATAGGGCATTTTGTTAATAAGCTTTACTGCTTCCAGCCATTAGTTTTATTTATTAACAGCTCTTTTGATAATATTTTATAGAATATTTGACAGTTATTTACTTTATAACAAGTTGTTTTACAAAAAACACTTTTAATGCAGTTTTTCATGTAGTTTTCCATAACATAATTTTTAATGGTTACAGTATGTAAAAGGAAACAGACTTTTGCAGTGGGAAATGAAATGTTTTATGGTCATGTGACTAATTGCATTTAAAAGTAACAGCTGCTAATGTTTTTTTTGTTCTGAAGAAGTCCCTAATTCAATAAGGATAAAAGTGCTTAACCTTTCAATAAAGATTTGTTATTTTTTTTTATGGTCGTAGTGTACGTTTTGGATTGTACCACTCCCAGAAGATTTTTTTGTACCTTTTAAATCTTGCTCACTTTCAAAGTACATAAAGACACGAGTTTCAGTTCTAAGACCAGTTTTACACTGGTTTGCATGATACTGAGTGAATATCCAAAAATGCAGACAGAAGTCTGGATTATAAAACAATTGATTTCCAGAATGGAGACCCTCCACCACACTACTGTCAGTACTGTGCAAAAAGATTTTCATCTTACTCCCATTTTTATCCATATGACCAAGTTTAGACAGACATGAATGAGACTGAGACAAAATGTATAAATACATAGGGCAGGACTAAAAAAAAAACAGGGTAGCAGAGTTGTCAGACTCTTGCACCTGTTACTGCCACCTTGAACAGAGCTTTTCATCCCCACTCCCAGGATGACATTATCCCAAGTGTGATTCACCCAACTCACTATATTGCAAAGCCAAGGAAGTGAATTGCCTGAAGTCCTGTTATACCATGATCAGATAGTGAGATTCTGTTAAATTTAATTGTAATGAACTACATTATCTATGTCTGGTATAACACAAACTTACCCAAGGCCTCAGTGGGCCAAAGTTGTCCTGGTGCACAGATCCACCTCTATGGCAAACCTGGTATTGCAGACAGGGAGCTTGCATGTAGCCAGGGGAGCAGCCAGTGCAGGGGTTCCTCTTGCAGATTGGACAGGTGAATGTATGCATAATAGCCAGCACAAGCATTGTGCCTGCATTCTCCCTATCCATAACAAGATACAGGCATGTGGGGTCCACTGTTTTTAATAAATTAGATACTTCAAGCTGTCTCAAATGAGTTTGTGGATGTGTCATTGACCTCACAGGTCTGTGGTCCCTAATCTGAAACCTGCAGTATTACTTCACCCTTATGAGGAATTTGGTACTGTAGACAGTCTGGCTCCTCTCCAGGTAATGAATGGATTTCATAGTCCCACTTACAGGTGAAGCTTCTGCTTTGCCAAAACTTCACATTGAGTTCTGTAGGTTTTTCCAGCAATTTCAGCTTGTAGGTTGGTTTCTACAAAGCTAAATTAATTTATAATAGTGAGCCTAAGTCCCCTTTTGAAATTAGGTGGAGCGGGCACTAGCAGTCCTCATTATCATGTACTCAATGGAGACTGACAGAACCCCAGCTGTTGCACTCAGGACTGGATTAACTGCTCACCACAGAATGTTACTGTATGTTAAAGTTCTTATGAAATCCATCTTAGAATCTATGAATTTATAACTGATTTCTATTTGTTGGTTGAGTGGACTAACCTACTTAGCCAAGGCTCATTTTCAAATGAGGGCAAGTGACGCAATGTCCAAAAATATAACAGATGAAAGATTTAAAAAAAAAAAAAAAAACATGGGATTATAATTTAGAATTGTTTCAATAATTCCACAAATAACATATAGTGGAGAAAAATGTCTCTCAGCTAACATTAAAGAAATTAGCAAGTATTTAAAATAATTTATGCTGGATGAAATATGGCATACTATTGTTAAAAAAGTCTATGCAAATAAATGTGAATCATTGATTTAACTTTTCCTTTAGGCATCAGTCTCTGGATATATTCCCGCTTAATCTGTTTATAATGAACAGTTGGCCTTTTGAAACATTTGAACATTTCTCAAGAGAAAAGGAAATTAGGCCCGATGAACAGATTTTGTAGTCTATGGTGAGAAGAAAAGGAAAAAAAGCATTTTTTTTTTTATAATGGACTGTAAGAACATAATTGAATTAGAACTGCAAGAGAACAGCAATTTTTTTAGAACAGGAGATACTTGAGCAAGTGCTTTAGACATATAGCTGTAGTGAGAGATACTTGTTTTGTGAAAAATAAATGAATATTACTTACGTACTTTATATAGCAATAGGCTTTCATATGTTGTAATTGTATTATATTGCTGCTGTGTCCAGATTAAACTTTGCAATCATTATTAGTGTGCTATAATGGCTACTGGTTCTGATCCTAGCTAACATCCGTAGACCAGTCTTATTAACAAATAATTCAATAAATAAAATAGAAATGGGCGTGGATAATTTAGTTCTACTAAAGCACATACTTTATTGTTTAAGTAATTTCACATAAGTATTCAAAGTTTTGATTTGTTAACATGAAATTATGCTACTTTTATTTATAAATGACAGGCAGTTTTGGGGTTGGACTACAAAAGCCTGGCATAGCAAGACCAATATGGCAGCAGCCTTCCTGTTCTTACTATGCTGAACTGTGTAACCCACCCCGCTACCTTGATGACATCATTAAGGTAGATGGGGTTTTCTTAAATCAGTACCTCACAATGTCAAGCTCTTGAACTAAATGTAGTCCTACTACACTTGGAACAGATAATAAGGTTCCGGAGCAATCTCTGTTAATTCATCTCATTACCTATCCCAAGAACAGCAAAAGCTTCCCTGAGGAATTGGTTGGGTCAGTTCTCATCAAATCCATGTGCATTTCAATCCCTGCCCACAATACAAGCTCTGGAATAGAGGTAGAGCAGCACAGCCATGAGATCATCCACTGCAACAGCTACATCTGTAAGGCAGACTGCTGAAAGCAGGCATGATAGCGAGCAAGGTCATCATGCCTGCATTTTCCTTTTCTTAGAAGAAGGAGGGGCATTCAGGGCTACTGTCGAGCAGGGATTTAATTCTATTTTCAACACGCAGAAGTCAACCCCCACAGGGAGTCTGGTAGCTTATTTGCAGTACACACAAACATGTAAGCACAAGGACCCAGGCAGCCCTTCCTGACTACCATTACCTGCAGTGCAAGTCCATCTGTATGCAGAGCTAAACACTGCAGGCAGTGTGGCTTCCCACCAGCTTCTGCCTGTAATACCTACACTGACATACAGGAGGAGCTTCAGCTTCGCTGAGAATGCCCACATTGCACATTGGTGAGCCTTGTCAGTGTACAAAGCTATTATAGATTAATGTAACAAACTAAAGTCCTCTTCTTGAATCAGGAATAAAGATCTGGTATTCCTAATAAAATTACATGAATGGGGACTGCTAGAGTGCTATCTTTTAGAATAATTTGCAGATAAATATTCAGTATTGCATGTTACACCACACCCAAACGTATTTTGTGATATGGACCCTTGTAATCTACTCTAGACAGGCATCAGAATCTTGAGTTTAAATGTGTAACCTGAGCACAGAACATCTGAATGCCTATTGTGAGCCATTACCCCAAGATATAATTTAATGTACATGGCATAAGAAAAATTAGCTGGCATAATCTTATTGCCATGTAGTATCACTGTGTTTTCAGCCTAGTGCATAGACAATAGGATGCCAAAGGCAAAACCTTAAATACATAGCATAGCAGCATCACAGCATGGGAATTTTTGATGAGGTTTAAATGTGGTGGAAATTAATATTGTACATGTATCCCTTGCATAGTACTGCATAGCTTGTTGTCATCTCCAGTGAATATCCACAATGTACACCGTCCTGGCCATTTTATAGCAGCATGGTTTGTTTTGCACATCACACTCTGCATCCCTTATCCCATCTACAACAGAAGCTGCACACCAATCAGTCTATATTATGTCTACAGGTAAAGATATAGGATTAATATCTGGGTTTCTAATGCAGTTAAAAATGTACACTGTATATTTACCAGCCTACAGCTACAGAGGTTCTCAAGAAAAATATAAATTATTTATGCTACCTAAAAACTTATATACATAGCTTATTCAGCTCCAAGCAACACATACATACATATATGTACACACACACACACACACACACACACACACACACATGCGCGCATGCACGCACCATCTGGTAATTATGTGTGGTAGTGCTTTGATGCCAATATAGTGCAGATTGTTTTCACCAGTAGAGGTGTTGATGAATTTTCATCTTTTATTTTAGATGGTTTTGTCTATGTTTTGCTTTTCAGAAAAGAAACATTAATTTTGAAGTAATGTCTCCAAACACATATTTATACATAAAACTGCTCTTCTCTCTTCACTCCAGTCTTAATGATGAATACTTCCTCAGGCAGTTGGGAATGATACCATAAAGAATACATAACCCTGGCAATACATTTATTTTTATTACAAGACATTCCCAGATGATTTCATGATGCTTAAAAACCATGCAGAGCCCCAAAAACCAATATTACTATGCAAGCTATACAAAGACATTTGAGCCCTTTAGTTCAATAGATAAAACTTCCTTTCTTTCACTCTTTCACATTTAACAGAATACCATCAAAGAAGTTTAAACATAAACTAATTTACAATCCATTGTTGATTCAATACTTATTGCCTGAGTTTTTATGTAACTAAAAATCCAAACCCTTTGTTACAGATAAATTATCAATTTTCTCTTGATAACATGACAGTCCTAATAAAATAGTCAGAGATATGTATGCAATGTTCAACCAAATGTTTCTAAACTCAAAATTAAGTTTTGAAAAGAAAAATGCATCTATTATACACCAGCCTCAACGAGTCTACCTAATTCAGTGATTAAAACAAATGGTTTTATTATTGAATTATACCTGTCAGTCTGACAATGGAAATACATTTCAATGGCTCCCTGATGAAAAATACCTTCTGTCATTGGACTCATTAAATAACAGAATATGGAAGAATTTATATATGCTTTAAATATAAGAAGCAATTTATCCAAATGTTAAAATTATGTAATCTAAATGCTGTTCTTTCACCTGTGCCATCAAACATGCTACAGCAATAAAATATTAACAATCTGAATTTGGCACATATCAGTGCAATATAAAGGAAATCTTAATCCCTTCCTTTCTGTCGCTTCAATTTTTTTTCACTCTGTTCCCTCTGCCTGTTGGGCAAAAGATCATCTGTAAGCCTATCAACCCCTTTTGTTCTCTTACTAGGTAAGAGCTGACTGAGAGGGGGCATTATCCATGCAACCATCTAGGTTGGTTTAAGGGGTTTTCATTTTTCTCCTTATCCCTAATGATGTGCTCACTTGAAAAGGTCCTGGGAAGAGGGAATGCAATGTGCTCACAGCACAGTACGTTCCTTGTCATCTGCATGGGTGTTTCTTCCAGCAGCTCTGCCCCTACCACGTATCACTGCAGCACCAGTGGTGGTCTCTCCAGTCTCCACCAGGGAGATTACACTGCCCTGTGTGACTTTGAATGCATGCACAACCACAAATTCCTCCTGGGAGAGGTGAGTGAGCCATGACCCTTTACAATTACATGCTTGGCTCCCCAGTACTTCATGAATTGAAATCTGGTCACAGAGCTCACAGTCAGAGTTCTGTACCTCTGTACCACATTGTAAGCCTTCATTCTGTCACTACATATTACAGGAATTATCTAGCACTGGAGATATATAGGCGTAAAGAGTTCTATATATTGCTAGTTATCACGCTCTACAACCTAAGAAAGACTTCTTTTGCATATGTGACATACATGGAAGCTTTGGATTTGTATAAAGTAAGAGAAATTGAATCACACTGAACTTTTAAATTAAATATATTTGTAGTCTAGACTTGTTGAGTTGCACGATTAAACAGACTATATTGCATTAAGATAGTATAGTTGAAATCAACATCAACGAAACTTACAGCAAGACTAATAGCAGTTTGGAGGTGACAAAACAAGATATCCTGCAAGGTTTGCATAGATATGAAATGTGCTGATAAAAACAACTCAGGTTACCAACTCCAAAAAACAGCTTGAACTCCAAAAAAACTCGCTTACAGCTCCCAAACACAGTAAATAACCGTGAACAAATGTAAAAAAATTTTTTTTTTTTACATTCATTCACGGTCATTTACTGTGTTTGGGAGCTGTAAGCGAGGTTTTTTGGAGTTCAAGCTGTTTTTTAGATATGAAATGTATCAAATAATTTTATTAAGGTTGTATATAAAAGGATTTCTCAGGTTTCATTATCTCAGATTTTCTTTTCAACAAAGCTAGTCCCCCGGATTTACTAATCTTCCATGTAAGACTAGATTAGTCTTACACAGAAGCACCAGTGTAAGAGTATGATGACAGCGCACCATGCATATTAATGAGGGTGTGCTGCCTTAACTCTAAAGCTTACACAGAGCGTGGACGAGTGTAGGGGGCATTTTGGACTGCCGAGCAGTCCAAAAATCCACACCCCTGCAATGAAGAAATGCCTCAGTTTCGAGTTACATGAGTGAGTCTGCTCACATGTGTACAATGTAACACTACACTCCCCCATATATTAAACTGACAAAATTAAAAATAAAATTTTTTTTCTTCAGATATAGCTGCCATATTTGCGCAGGTTTGTGCGGGTTTGCCCATTGCTTAGCTACAGTTAGCAGCTTAGACACCAGAAGAGGATTATAAGAAAAATATATGCAAATTAAGCAAAATAGCAATAGCATAGTGGTTAGAGCCTTTGCACAAAGAAGAGGCATTCCCGGTTTGAGTCCCACTACTGTACTTTTCATTTTGTGTGAGAAACCTGTATACAAAAATATTTCCTGACATTTTTTATGTATAAGTTTTGTAAAAAGCATTGAAATGTTAAATGTAGCAGTGAACAAATTATATATATATATATATATATATATATATATATATATATACACACACACATATATATATGTATATATATATATATATATATATATATATATATATATATATATATATATATATATATATATATATGTGAAGGTGAAATGGTTATGCATTCTGAGGCATGAGTACCCTATTTTAAGCAATATAAAGCACTGCTAAGCACATTTTACCATTACTGAGCATATTTAAATACAATTGCATGTAGCTGCGCACTGCGCTAACCAGCACAACATTGGGCAACGTTGAGGAATGTCGAGCAACGTTGAGCAACATTTAGCAATGTTGAGCAACGCTGGACCAAATCGGGCAAAGTTGAGCATGAGTTAAACATGCTCACACCTCCTTTACTGTACCTTAACCAGTCAGGTCTGACCAGCAGGAAAACAAAAAGCAGTAACAGGGCTCAAACTCAGGATACTGTGCACTATAATCACAGTACTTAACCACTAAGCCATGACAGCATTGCACAAACATGCACTTTCAACAGGCACATATCTATCAAAGGAATTTTAAACATTGCCAACATCAGCTAAGCAGGCGTGCCTACAACTGAGTTTTTCCAAAACTGGCCACTCACAAATAAGTGTGGGAAATGAGGCATATTTAAGCACCACAGGCAGGAATACTTGCTATAACTGGTTGTAGCTTCCTTCTGCAGTCATCATGGCTGGTGTTGGAGAAGGCATTTGATTTAGAGTGCAACACTGGGGCATCCAGGAGTCCAAACTAATGGTTTGGCTCCTTGTCCACAACCATGAGGAAAGACTCCTGCGCGGCCAGTACCAGGGTACCCAGTATAAAATGGAGGCCTGGAACAGTCTTGCCCATGATCTCACCAGTGCCACTGGTATTCCTCAGACTGGTGAGCAGGTCAGGCACCATTTTTCTGACCTGAAGCGACATAAAGAGGATCAACTGGACCAGTGGATCCAGGAATCCTGTACGATGCCTAATGCCCCAGTACTGAGTAAGTAGCCATTGTATTAAGTAATTAAGAATTGCTATGCTTGCCTATACTATGGATAGGTATGTCTCAATATCACTGCATTTACTTCACAGCTGCAGGTGTCCAGGCTATGAACCAGCAAGCCCATGAAGATAGGCTGCAAAAGCTGCATCATGAGGCAGGTTAGTAATTATTCTGCATGTACTGTTATATAAAATAAATGGGAGAGCCTTCAAAAAGTCTTTTAACCCAATAAATAAAGGTGTAATAATCCTTTAATAAATGTATGATTCATGGAGTGCGTCTGTGTCATTTTCTTTGATATGTTGTACTGTTGCATTCTACAAATAGTAGTGTTGTATTAAGCAGTGTCAACCCATACTTGGGTAGGTCCATATAACGTGGATGAAGGGAGTGCCAGTAGCTTGTATGCATATGTACAGCCCTCAACTGTTGGTTCATGGCCAGCATGTACAGGTTAATCTGGCACATGAGTAGCTTGGTATTGTGTTCCCCAGAAATGTCAGTGTGCTGCCAGAAATGTAGGGAGCTGTTAACATATAACTGATACTTTCACCTGAACATATATAGATAATTATACGAAAGTAGATCTGTCAGTGTACCATCTTAGCAGTAGTGTGTGTGAGAAACTCTCAAAATATGTTGCAGTAACATCTGCATCTTGGACAGTTTGTATGTAAGATACAGCTCATGTATATAATGATCTAGAAAAATCCAATTGCACAATATAAGGACACTGGGTAGTGTAATAATACATGTAAGGGACATATAACTGCAGTTAATAGGAATGTAGTGAAAACTAGAAGGATATATAAGTTGTTAACTTAGCTATTTTTTCCCACCCTACTGTATGTGCATAAAAAATGCAATTCCATGCCTCAATCGGTACGTCTAATCTCAAAACATTTGTTGGGACATATGTCCTATTGGTTTATAAATATTTGCATTAATTTCTATGCATCTGCCCTGTTAAAATATCACAGTATTGGCAGCCTGTTGCCATCAATTCAACCTGCATGCTGCTGTAATGTCCACTGTTGTTCTATATATGCATGTGTTATGCCTGCTTTTCAACTGTTGAAAATCTGGTGAGTTGGGTTAATGGAAATAATTTTGCATGCTGTTATAACTAATAGGGAATGCTGTTGACTGTTACTAACCCATATCTTTATTAAACTCTCCAAAACCTAGTTCGTATGGGAAGGCCGGTCCCAGCAGACCCACCTGTCCCACCTCAGCTGGCCATGGCACCTGGCACCATCAGATCTGGTGCCCAGCCTGGGACCTCCTCCTCCATTGGCCCTGTGCCACCTTCGGGTGGAAGCTCTGCAGGGGATGGGGCTCAGCTCCCCATGCAAGTGTGGGCAGAGGGGCACCTATGCGTACAGAGATTGAATGTTCTGTTGCAGAACCTCTACGCCAGCATGAGGCCCGAGTGGCACAACTCCTGGGTCAGCCTGCCCCTCCTACACAGCCCTCAACACAGCCACCCTCTGGGCCATGAAGGTGCAGTGGTGACTGCCCACGGGTGGGGACCTCAGTCCCACTGTTTCCATTTGGCACCTCATGGGCTTGCGATTTCCAAACATCCCTCCCCGTCAAAGGTGTTCACCCACTACATGTGTCATATACTGCCCCTGTATGTGTCTTGTTTGTCTTGTCTGTTTACCTCTCCAACCTACCTTCCCAAATATACCTACTTCCCCTACCCCACATTCCACTCTCACCTGAAAAACAAAAGGGAAATCTGCTCCCCCCAAAAAAAATTACACCCCTTACATAGCTGCCCATTTTGCACACATGTCCACTGAACACATGAAATGTTATTTAATTATCATTACAACATACTTTGTTGTCCTCACCCCTCTCTCAGAGGTTGAAGGGTTCATATCTACCTCCAAATTTATTGCATATGCACAGCTGCTGCTGTTGAAGAAATGGGCAGCTATGGACCATCCCTACACCTGTCCTGCACATCCTGAGCTATTTTCCAAACTGAATTCCCTCTTTGTGCCCCTTTTTCACCACTTTCCTATCTCCTCATTTTTCTTTTTTTTTTTCAAAGAAATTAGCGTGGGAGTGAGTGGGAGTAAGCACTATTAAGCAGTAGTTAGCTGGTTTGCATGGGTTTGCGCTTGTTTGCACTTGGCTAAGCTATGTGCAAACCCGCTTACAACTTCTTAAAAGTGCCTTAGTCACTCTTTATGTGAGGGCCCTTGTTCTGCTCAGGAGCAAAATAAAACACGTCTGTAAGTCTTGAACCCAGGGCCTTGCACACACCATACAAGATGAAGTACCACTAAGCCACAGTATATATACATTAAATTGGTGCTTAAATAATTATATCATGCATCAGAATGAGTGAATGTAAAGGAAAATTAGGAATACCATACCACACAACTTGTTCTGTGGATGTTGACCAACAGTGGTTGTGGGATTACATTACATGACTGTGATAAGAGAAGCAGCCATTCTAGCAGGAAATAATGTTACACCATCACTTTACAAACCCAGACAGTATCACAGCAGGACAAAAACTGGCATATCTGTTTAGGGCAGAGGCCATACCTCCCAACTGTCCCTAATTTTCAGGGATGTCCCTGATTTTGACACAGATTTTAGTTCTGTCCCTCTGAATCCCTCCTAAAACTACTGACTTTGGCCAGAAAGGTGGTGAATTACACTTAATGAATAATGACAATAATTAAGAGTTAGACTCTTCTTTTACTTCAGAAAAAGTGTATTAATTCATATGCTCTGATTCTCTTAATGTTTCAACTTAATGGCACTAATATTTTAAAGGTGTCCCTGATTGTCCCTGTCTTTTTCTTGACTTTTCCCTGAGTCTGTTCAAATATTTACCTGACTGGTTGAGAGGTCTGGCAGAGGCAGAAACACAGAGGCATATCAGCCTTTCTGCTGTTACACACTGTGCAAATAGCTTTGGAAGGAGTTTCGGAAGCACACCCTTATGTAGGAATACAACACTGAAATACAAATGGATGTAGCCATGTACTGGTAGCAACCAACTGTAAGAATGCCATTGCTCTATTGCTGAAAAGACCTGTGTGGTGTAATAGGCTATTCTCTGGCTATCACGTGGATAGGTCCACAGTTGGGAGTTACGCAGACAGACTACTTGCCTTGATAAACTAACATGTACACAGCAACCCTGTAAGTCCAACAAGATAAAATCCACACAATACTACTTACACTCTCTGTACGTCTGCAACCCTACCCAAATATAGAATATACCTGTGCATGCAGGGTCTACCAAGGATGTAGGTAAGTATACTCACAGTACTGAAATGTGTCCAGTTTTTCTGAACAGCTTGTGCTAATGTCAACACTAAAAAAGCACAAACTGTTTAGAACTGAGTAAATAAATATTCACAGTTTAGCAGTTCACAAACAATTCTTGTGCCAAAGGAATGCATCTCTATAACTAGCTTTGTATGGCAGTTAATTGTAACAGTTGAAAAGAAAGTACATCTTTCCATGTATCTTGGGGTATTTTGAGGAGTGAGTACATTTCTACACTGACAAGTAGGTACTGGAAGCAGCAACATTAGGTCTGCGTACAAAATGTAAATCTCTGGATGCACCCCTGGCTTCTGACATTAGAACTATACCAACCTTCTGTCTTAAACCATGATGTCCACACCAAACAAGGATGATCCCCATCTTGGAAAGCTGAAAGGGCCATGCCTACATGAGTCAGCAATTTATAGTACTGGGTTGCTATGAAAGTGATTACTGCAATTACTACACAGCAGGCTGCATGCAATTAGCAAATGGTGGCCACTAATTGGTGCAGAGGCCATCACATGCTCATGTACAAATTCCTTCAAAAGCAGGCTGCAAGCGTGCTACGTGAACTCCAAGAGGAGCTAAACCCACACATAAAAATGCTATTTAACCTTAGCCTTACTACAGGATATGTACCTGAACACTGGCGTACAGCAACAGTGGTCCCACTCTACAAAGGGGGGGTACCTCTACAGACCCTGGGAACTACTGCCCCATAAGTTTAACCAGCCTGGTCTGCAAAGCTATGGAAAGAATCATTCTTGAACTCATAAACAGAGACATTGGGGACCTACAGACACTTGACCCCACCCAGTTCGGCTTTGTAAAGGGCAGATCCTGCCTTTTGAACCTGGTTGACTTTTTCAAAACAGTCACTAGAGCCATTGATGAGGGCAAAGCAGTCCATACAGCCTACCTGGACTTGGCTAAGGCCTTCGACACAATACCCCACTCAGGCATCATAGATGAGCTCAACAGCTTAAACGTAAACCCTTATGTCACTAGATGGGTTGCAAACTGGCTAAAGGACAGAACCCATAAAGTTAAAATCACTGGAGCAATGTCAGACTCAAAGCCAGTCACAGGTGGTGTCCCACAGGGATCTGTCCTGGGACTCCTCTTGTTCGGCATTTATTTCTCAGATGTTAAAGCAAACATGGGAGGGTTGTGGCTTACAAAGTTTGCAGATGACTGCAAACTAGGCGCCATAGTCGATACACCAGCGGACACATACATCCTACAAAAAGGCCTCACAGAAACGGACAACTGGTGCTGGAGTCATGGCCTTAAGCTAAATGCCAAAAACTGTATAGTCATCCCCTTTGGGAAAAACAAAGTACCCACAAATTATCACATAGACAGCAACCCACTGAGTATGGAAAAAGTAATCAAAGACCTAGGGACCCAAGTCGACAGCGACCTCTCATTTGACACCCACGTTGCCAAAGTGGTTAGAAAAACATTCTACCTTGCACACCTTATCATGAAGGGATTCACATCCCGATCCAAGGATGTCATTGTACCCCTATACTCCTCCCTCATCAGACCCATGATTGAGTACATTGCCCCATTTGGTATGTACCTCACCCGGCATTTGCAACAGCTGGAGAGACCACAAAAGTACCTCACCAAGAGGATCAAGGGTCTCCAACATATGTCTTATTCTGCCAGACTAAAGAAACTCCAGCTCTATTCAGTAGCTTACCGCCTGCTCAGAGGCGATCTCTGCCTGATGTACAAGGCCATGTCCAATCAGGAACTGATGGACATGCTCCACCTCAAAAAACCCAAATCCATCAGAACCATGAGAGCTAAAGACTTAAACCTCGGCACAAGTATGAATAGGACATGCCGGAGGGATAGATTCATAACCTAGAGGCTTCCCATGCTCTGGAACAAGATCCCAGTTCATGTTAGGCAGAGCCCCTCACTGACTCTCTTCAAGAGAAATCTTGATAAGTGGATGGGAGATCGTAAGTTTACACCAGGTGTCACATCTGTGTCACTACTAGACAGGGGCACAGTAAACTAACTCTATTATATAAGGGGAACTTCACTGTGTCACTACTAGACAGAGGCACAGTATTCTAAATCTATTCTGTGCATTTTTGTACCATTTCATGGGGTGGCGAAAGCCACATCACTATGGCTAGGCTTACAAATGACCCAGAGCAGATAGCCTAGTACTAAACTATGAAACTATGAAACAAACTCAATCACTCTATTGCAGAGACTGACAGAGAGAGATATACAGAGAGAGAGAGAGAGAGAGAGAAAAGGAAAAAGAAATATAACCAAATCATGCAAAGGAAAGGTATGTGACACATATGTATTTACTGGCATGTAGTAGATGTTATTGAAGAATAGTCTACATAATGTGAACCATTCACATGTGGCAGCAGTACTTCTTTATGCACAGATGTTCTGCTTAACTACTGCTATGGACAATACTGTGTGTACCTGTGGGTGGTGGGAAATACCTGTGAAATGTGTAGCTCAGCATTAAATGTCAAAGATCTGATCCATGTTATCTGTGTTCTGTACAGTGGTGTGGCCAATGGCTGTTGGGGGGATTAGCGCTGACATTATATAAACATGGATGTGACAGAACAACACATGCATGATAGTCATATTAAAGTGTAGTTTAGCATTGGCAACTGCTGTAGCAGTCTAGTATGCTTATCTAGCATCTGTTGCCATATATACCCCTCAATGTAAGTCTGTGGTCATATGTGACGCTGGTTTGTGTTGCAGCAAGGCCCAACAGTTCAGCGGTGAGGTCCAGGGACTTACAACAGTGTGGACATTGTGTGTGTATGCCACACACATACGGAGAAATATATATGTGTCATATATATTCACATCTGTATGTGTGCATAGGGCAGGGGACATATTGCAACTGTTTGTGAAGGGGGAGATATATATGTTGGTGAAGGTTAGTATGCACATATTTGTATGTAGGTTTTAGTGTGTGACAAACAAGACAGCATACAGTGCTGGTATATGACATGTGGTGGTTAAACACTGTGGGTGGTTTGTTCAGTTTGCAATGTTGAAGCCAGTAAGCCCTACTAAAGCTACCTGGGCTGTGAACACCTTCAATGCATTTATCCCAACACTGCACAATTTTATTACATTACTGTACACCTTACATCCTTTGTATAATTGATATTCTCACTATGAAAGGTGAAATGTATATGTGCCTACATATATATGTGTATGTAGACAAATGGATGTGTATATGTATATATATATATATATATATATATATATATATATATATACTCATACACACCTACATCTACTTGTTGCAATAGAGTCTCTGTATTGTTGACTGACTGTGATGGTAAATATGTTTGTGAATACGTCAAAGATATGTATCTGTGGGATAGCTTCGTGGGAAACTGTTTATGTTATGGTATTATGAGTCCTTGATTTGATCCTAGCAAAAGCTGTGTATTCTGTTGCTAGGCAGAACAGGTGCTATTGCATACAGTGTGATTAAGTCCCTCGGTTTTAACTATGGTGTGTCATTGGAGGCTAAATCACTACATCTATGATTATTGATTAGTACCGATGTTGAATGCAAATCCTGTGTGCACTGCAGTTCTAATTGAAGCTCTGGGCCTGTACAGCAAAGTATGGTGTATGTCCACATTGCTTGCATCCACTGTTTTGTGTGGTCTGGGTATTCATCACAGATTACATTTCTCAAGATTAAGGTTATTAAGTACTTTCACACAGTACTGTATAGTACACACTGAAAGCTTATCTGGGTTGCCATACCTTTGTGTCCTGTAATTATGTCTGATGTGTGTGTGGGTATGTCTGTAACATGTCCTTTGACATATGTGTGGTAATACATTTAACTGCATATCTAGCAACATTTATAGTGCACTACAGCAGTATGTGACCTATATTCCCAATTGTGCACATATTTTGGCCACGGGTTTGGCATTAACAAGTTGTGTGGTATAATAGTAATACATTTACTGGACCTTACACTGATTGTGATGGATGATATATTTCTTTACACATCAGCTTGATGTATATCTGTTGTGGCTAGGTGGTGCATCGTGTTGCATACAGTGTGCCAGGTACTCTTGTATAGTCTTATATAGTGATTTTATTTTGTTGCTGTGCAGAACATGGTTCATTAGATTGAGAGTGAGCAAAGCACTTTCTAGCAGTTGTGGGGTGAGCAGTGATAAGTGGCAGTTGCAGTGTTTCACTCTCGGTTAACTTATAGGTTGCTATATATGGCATTTCAGTAATATCTGTACTGTATAATGTTAAATGTGCCATTTGACTTGCTCAGGAACCCAAGTTACAGTAGTGCTGAAGATGATATCATTACTAGCAGTATGATTCAGCACTACCGTCTCATGTTCTCACGAACCAGCCAGAACCAGCAGGAGCGTACTGAAATGTGACAAGATGTTCGCTGGGTCAATGAGGTAGGCCTGTATAACAGGACATATAAACAGGTACACCACCACTGCAGTGATTATCTCAGACATGTCCATCAGCATGCCGCTGATGTGCGTAGACAACAGCTTGCAACATTAGGTGGTGTTAATATCCACCCCCCCTCACCAGAGTGGAGGAGCTGCTCATGAGCCTGGTGACACCTGCCCAACAACAACAGCAGCAGACATACACCATGATGGAGGTTGAAGCCACCCAGCAAGCACACATGGAGCATGCAGGTAACATGGCATATCTGTAGACTACTGTTATCTGTATTGGTAGATCATGCATATGTGAGATGTGGAATGTGTCGTTCAAAGATGTGGAGCCTGTTTTTGTGCAATACTGATCATTTGGAACATAATCTGTAGCCCTGTGAATGTAAACTGTTGTTGTACTGTAAGATTGCAAACACACAGTAGCAATGCCACAACTGTGGCCACTGACAAACTGTCTCATCTCTATGTAGATCCCTCTGGGGTGACATCAAGGCAGTGGACAGATGCTGGTGAGTGTGTTCTATATTTATTATTGTAAATAAAAAGTGCATGTCATAGTTAAGGTGTAGGCCATGTACACATGCAACACACCTACCCATAATACATGCTGTGCATGTTTGGTGTAAGAGCATGCACATCTCACTAATGTGATTAGCTGCCTAAAACACATGCAATACCCAGAGCATCTCAAACAAATGTGGCTAGACTGTAGTGACCATTGGATAGGCACAGATGTTACTCAACATGCACATAACATACACATCTATGTCATACACAGAGCATTTTAACATGCTACAAATAAAGGATTCCCAAACCCTCTGTAAAGACACACTCCAGTATCCAAAATTGCATCCACACATTACACATAATATACATGAGGGGTAGAGGCCTATCCTTGGGCATTTAAACACTCTGCAACACACTACACATTCATGTCAGGGAATGCTCCTTATTGGCCTACTTACAAACTCACATAACAACTGTGAAATGGTGAATTTAGCCAAGGTAGTACAGTTCCAGCACAACATGATTAGTGCTGGTTTGTGAAACATTTGTAGCCTTGAGTGACCACCCGATGCTTCATGATGATGGTCTATGGTACTATACCCCATCCAGTTATTGTAACCACAGTACTAAACATAGCTGTCATTGTTACACACCATAATGATGCATGTGTGTACACATATGCACATCTAAACAGTATGCATACCAATCACCATTTGCACAACTAACACATATATGTCTTGTGATGCTATTGAGTGGCTAGGTCATATGACACATATTGGGTATGTGTAGTGTTTAAATATGCAGTTGTGTTTTAGCATGCCATGTCATGGATGAGACTGGCATGTCCACAATATCATCTACACTCACCATAAGTACCGTACAATGGGTATGTGGCCGAATGGTATTCCATCAATTATCCATGCACCACTGATGATGTTGTGTGAATACTCATCATACATGTGCTAGAAATGTGTCCACAATTATTTGCTAAAGACACTGATGCTGTAATCAGCATCGGATACCTACCTGACACACAGATACACATCCAGCAATGGTATGTACACCTGTGAGTTTTGGTGCACAGTACATCACAGGGTTATGAATACCTGCACAGCAATGTTGTTTCCATGTATGCATTGTGTTTCAGGGGGGAGGGCCATCACCTAATAACAACACACATGCATCAAAGCCATGTATACTGTTAGTAACAAGGACTGACTACACTTGCACTGCATGCTGTTGAGCAACACATGTCCTGCATGCTGACATGCATGATATGACTGTTTGCTTATGATACTGTACCCCACCATCACCTGCTATTGTGTATGTTCTGTGATTGCTGGTGTTGTGTGTGTCTGCTTTTGGGAGGAGTGTAGTTTTGTGTGTGTGCATGTGTGCATGTGAGCATGTGTGCATGTGTGCATGTGCACATGTGTGCATGTCTGCATGTGCACATGTGTGCATGTGGTCTGAAGTCATGTTCAGGTCTTAAAGTGTGTTTCCTGTTTTCCTCTCACAAGTGGCGAGGTGGGGCTGATTCAGTACAGCAGGGAACCTGATATCACTGAGACAGAGAGAGATGATGAGGATAGGTGTGTTGAGGCACAGGCAGGTTTGTCATGGTCTGTTGTTAGGCCACCAATTGACAGTACACAAATCTTCAGCCCATCCATGCACACAGTCATGCTGCCTGTACATCCATCATCACCATTGCCCTTAGCTGAGGGACAGTGTACAGTTGGCACTGGCCAGGACAGTGTGTTATCTATGGCACATGCATCAAGACACAGCACCCATAGCCAGGTGTCTGGAATGGTACCACATAGGCAGATGCCCAGGGGTACTCATCAGAGTACTGCTGGTCATCATGCCCCTGGCAGACGTGCCACACCTCTTTCTACCACACGCATGTTCCAGGCTGTCATGGAGGCACAGACATGAATGGAGTGGTACACCAGAAAGGGGCTAAGGGCTCATTACAGAGGGCTCATTACACCTCTGTAAATGACAGTATCCATGACCTAGCAGGTGCCATATGTAACTACACTGAGGTCATTGATAGTCATTGGGGTGAGACATTGGATGTCCTCCACAATGTCATGTCCATGTGTCAGGACAGTGCGGGATGGTTGAGATGTCGATGTTGACATATGCCAGCAACATCACCAGTTGGAGGTCATCATGGATGTCCAGCAAGTCACAGCCGCTCCCATAGTGCCAGTACTAGCCCCAGCAATGTTGGGGGGAGCTGTCCATAGACTGTCCTAGCAGAACACATGCACATGGCTCTGGCCAGTCCCAGCAGGGACCTGGATCCAGTGGACATATGTCAACCTCTTTGGATAGTACCCAATCTGGATTAGTACCTGATACTGTCTGTAGCACCCCTGCCAGGCACTGGTTCCATATCAGTGGCCAGAGACAGTGATCTGTAAAGTCTACCAGGTACAGTCTGTAACTGTCTCACAAATCCCTGTATATTGCAGCCACATGATGAACTGTGTGTATGCAGACACACACACATAAACCAGAAACCTAGGGCAAACACATGCCTACACACATGACATCAACATTGGCCTATAACAGTACTCATGGCCCTCACACACACACTCACACACACATGTCAATTGTATGGCTCAGTGTAGGCCTCTGGAAAGCCAACAACACACCCTGTACATATGATGAAACCTGTGCCACCTCCTGTCATCTGTAACATTGATGCAGGAACAGGCTAACATGGTGCTGATGCACAGGGTGACTTTAATAATGTATAGCAATGGTTGGATGTGTAGCATGTTGTCAGCAGTAAAGTGTAATGATATCCTTGAAGGTGTAGCTGAGCAGGCATGATGCATTAAAGTTGTAATTAGAAATGTTGTATTGTTTCCACCAGTGTTTATTCCAATTGTGTTTTGTTTGACCATGTGGCACTTGGCTGATGTGTGTAGTTGTGCCAGCATGCATTATACAGTGGACAGTAAGTGTGGGGTGTGTGCAACACAGGTTTGCAGGTGTCCATTTATGAACATGGTGGAGGTGCACTGTCTGAATGTACATGCATATTGGACACATGGGCAGGGTGACATGCCCTGTACTGGCCAGTGTTAACACTCCATAGTTTCTATTGGTGGCCAGTATGCATTGTACTACACACATTTTGGAACTTGATTACACATGTGAGGTTATGACATGGGTTGACACTGTGCTGTGGGTGATGCTGTTGTTGCTATCTGTCATTGGTTTGCATTACTAAGGTTAACACTGTCCCAGCTGCATAATCCTTTAGTAATGCACACTGTTCACCTACAGGGTTGCATGGACCATGCTATCACAAACACAAGAAATTCTCACTTATACAGTAAAAGTGCATTAGTCTCATGGACCCCTGCCATAAACTAAATATATAATAAAAGGTGTGAAGTTGTACCAAAAAAGAGTTACATACCAAGAAGGGATAACCTCTCTGGTCAGTATCATTGGGAAAATACAAGCCCTCATTAAACATACAAGGCAAGCTTCAAAATACAAAATGGCAAGGATTCCAAAGACAACACTAAAGCTTTCTTTAGTGTTGTTTATAATCTACATGGGAAATATCAGATCAGGTCACAGTTAATGTAAATGATCACAAAGTATACTTATCTGACTGACATTACCAATTTCTTGAAAGACAGTTTGAATGTGGATTTCAACACCCTGTCGTTACACAAGGGCCACATTTCCAGACCTGAAGAATGTGAAACCTGATGATTCACAGACACTCTAGTTAAAACATCTCTTTACCAAAGTCCAAACCACAGTGGTAATGTTACTGGTTCCTGGCTGTGTCATACACAAACTGACATATGAAGTCACCACTCACCTAAACACTCTGTCCAGATGCAGCCTCTATACAGGTTACATACTTGTGGAATGAAGCACAGTAATGGTGTTCACAGTCCACAAGGGTTGAGCTACAATGTCTTTTTCTTCTTTTCCTTTCAGATGCTCCCATTAGGGGTTGCCAGAGTAGATCATCTGTTTCCATTTCTTCCTGCCGTCTGCATCTTGCACTGTCACACCATCCAGCTGCATGTCCTCTCTCACCACAGCCATAAACCTCATCTTAGGCATTCCTCTTTTCCTGTTACCTGGCGGCTTCATCCTTAGCATCTATTTCACAGTATACTCTGCATCCCTCCTGAGCACATGTACAAACCAACTTAATCCTGCCTATCTGGCTTGGTCTACTGACCTTCAAACCTGGGCTGACCCTCTAATATACTTATTCCTAATCCTGTCTACTCTCGTCACACCCAGTGCAAATGTTAACATACATTGATTAAGGTTAGAACTACAACAGATCCTGGAAACTCTCACCCTATAAGCCAGACAAATGTTATCTGGAAGGCTAAGGAGCACAGCATTATGGAACTCATTAACAGAGACATTATGAACCTGCAAACACTGCACCATACCCACTTAGGTACTATAAAGGCCAGATTATGGCTCCTACACCTAGTAGACTTCAAGCTAGTTAACAAGGCTATAGGTAAGAGAGGGGAGGTCCACACAGCCAAGCTATAGATCACCAGCAATTCATACCCATCCCACATTCTGGTATTATACATAACCTCAACAGACTGACCATAAAAAAATTGTTAGATGATGGTTTGACAACTGACACACAGATGCAGGACACACACTAACATTTACAGCCTCCATGTACAATTCTATGCCAGTAACAAGTAGTATTTACCTGCACTCAGTCCTGGGACCACTCCTGTTTGGCATATAACTTTCTTAGGTACAAGCAAACACAGTAGGTATATGTCTGCCCATGTTTGATGAAAACGCATACTGTGGGCTATACTTTATTCTCCAGATGACACACACATCCTCCAAAAGGATATCATAGAGACAGATACCTGGTTTCAAACTCATGCTGTAAAGCTATAAGCCAAAGAAAGCATAGTTATCCACTTTTAGAAAACAATCTATCCCCAGAGTACCACATAGGTAGTAGCCCCCAAAATGTGGCACAGGTACTAATGTATACATAGAGCCATGTGTTTAGTCATCTCTCCTTTGATAATCACATTACCAAAGGGTTTTGGAAATCCCTCTGTGGAGCACATAAGCAATAAAGGGTTTGCATGCCGATGCACAGAGGTTGTTGCACACCTATAATGATTAGTCATCTTTGCCAGACTTTGCTTGCTTTGGAACAGGATTCAAATATACCTCAAGTATAAAAGCTCACTCACACACTTCAATAGAAACCGTGATGAGTGGATGTGAAACAGAAGATGTAGCCCAGGAATCACTGCAGTGGCTAAGCTTGTCACAAGTATACAGAAGTGACCTAAGGTCCGGAAAGCACCAGCACGCTCTGGCAAAGATAACAGATGCTTTCACGGAGAAAGCAGAGTACCCACCTATGAAATAATGGAGGTCACATGTATGTATATGGCTTTGCCCCACAGCTACCTTACATGTGTAATGCATATACAGTTGTCATTGTGATATGTCATACACTAGAAAATCAAAACCCACTCCACATTGGCCAACAGTGTCACACACAGCCAGCAAATGCAGGATTCAAACCCCTACCTAGCCACATTATGATACTACAGCAGTACACATTCGTATGATATGCTATTCACATTACTGGGATGTCACCTTTCCACAGGTATATTTGTAGGATGGTGACATCATCAGACTTGACAAAGATGAGTATACCACTTTTAAGGGGTGTGAGTAGTCTCCAAAAAGGTTGCTCGTTCCCAGGGAGACACACACACAGTTGTCAAGTAAAAGGTTGCTCGTTCCTAGGGGGACACACACACAGTTGTCAAGTATAGGATTCACACCCCTACCTAACTACATTATGATAATGTAGCAGCACGCATTTACACAACATGCTATACACATTACTGGGATTTCATCTTTCCACAGGTATATTTGTAGGATGGTGACATCATCAGACTTGACAAAGATGAGTATACCACTTTTAAGGGGTGTGAGTAGTCTCCAAAAAGGTTATTTCACCCCAGGAAAACACACACACAGTTGGCAAGTGTAGGACTCAAACCCCTACTTTACGATACTACAGCAATACGCATTTACAAGACATACTATACACATTAGTGGAAATTTAATTTTTCCACAGGTATATTTGTAGGATGGTGACATCATCAGTCTTGACAAAGATGAGTATACCACTTTTAAGGGGTGTGAGTAGTAGTCTCTCCCCAGGGAGAGACAGACAGACACACACACACACACACACACACACACACACACACACACACACGGCAAGTTCGGGGTTCTTAATCCAAACTCAGTACGTCTTTATACTTCAGCAAGAAATATGGAGTTACAGGATGCAATACAGACATTACTTGCTGACAGTTTGCCCAAAGGTTTTTTCACATTTGCTAACCTCAGCAGGCTTATCATACTAGGTATATTGTGAGTGCATTGTATGCATAGATCATGACCATATCATATATGGGTTGATGCACCACATGCTGGCACACACAGGGTCAAACCAGTGGTTAAGCTCTGTCAACCCAATACTGGACAATACAATCAAGAGGAGTAGGGTCATACAACCACAATACCAACAGTCTCATATAGACCTACAATATAAGCACCAGCAAAGCACACACATAAATACACATTACTATACTCGAAGAATGCAAATATTAATCTGAAAAAGAGAGAGTGTCCTCCTAAGCAGACAAGCAAGCAACATGCACCTCCAAGCACACACCAGAAAACACATAATACACCAACGCAGTGTGCCTCACAACAGGCCCTAAGGCAAAATAACATACCCAACACACTGGTAATTGGTGACTCCATAGTCAGGCACACAGATGTTCCATTCACTCGGCTGGACAAGGGGAAGGTTACTGTCAGTTGTCTGTCAGGTGCCATGATCCACCACATAAAACAAGCACTTGCATCACTCCAGAACATGTACATATATGACATGTTCTTTGTACATGGCAGTGTGAATGATCTGAGACATACCTCCCAGGACAACATGACAAGAGATATATAGTAGCTCTATGATCATGTAGCCCAGGCTGGTATGACCCTGACCTTGAGTAGCATCTTACCTTCACCTACATGATACTACAATATAACAGAAAGATGATAAACTTCAACAATTGGCTGAGCTTCTGGTGTCATTCAAAGGGGATCCAGTCTCTGTCTGCCTGCGATGACATGATAGGCAAGCTTCATTGCTTCGCTAGAGATGGTTTGCACCTGTTACCCCTATGCTTCTGAATACAGGCCAAGGCTCTTGCTGTCCCCATATTACCTTTTTTAGGCAAGGCTCAAAGGTTCATTGGTTCATAGGTAGGTACTAGGCTATTGGCCATGGGGCCTATACAAGTCCAGCCAAAAATGTACCCTGGCTTTTGCCACCCAAGAATTTTATTTTCCTGTGCCACTGTCGAGCAGAGACACAGAAGTGATCCCCAGGGTGAATTTCCTATTTCCCATCCAATCGTCAAGATTTTTCTTGAGTGCTAATGAGGAGCTTTGTTTGATATAGATAGGTAGTTTATTCCGGAGTATGGGAAGTCTCTTGGACAGGAATCTATCCCTCTGACATGTTCAGTCTATTGTGGTGACAATGTTTAGGTCCCTAGAGCGTGTAGCTCAGAGGGATTGGGATTTCATTAAGTGGAGCATGTCCAACAGCTCTGGGTTTGACATAGCTTTGTATGTTAGGCAGATATCACCTCTGAGTAGGCGATATGCGACGGAGTAAATCTGGAGTTTTTTTAGAAGATCTGTGTAGGGCATGTGTTTGAGGCTAGTAATCCTCTTTGTGAGGTATTGCTGCGGCCTTTCCAGTTGTTGTAGATATCTTGTGAGGTACATACCAAAAGGGGTGTTGTACTCTATAATGGATCTAATGAGTGATGAGTAAAGGGGAACAATGACCTCTTTTTTTCTGCATGAGAAACCTTTTGTGATGAGGTGTGTCACATAGAAGGATTTCCTGACTACTGTGGTGATGTGATTATCAAAGGAGAGACTACTGCCCACCTGTGTCCCAAAGTCTCTGATCACATTTTTGGTGTTAAGTATACTACCGCCTATGTTGTAGTTAATGGGTACAGAGTTTTTACCAAAGGGGATGACAGTGCACTTTTTGGCATTGAGCTTGAGGCCATGGCTTTGACACCAGGCATCTGTCTCAGTGAGGCCCTTTTGTAGGATGTCCACATCATTAGTAGTTTCGATTATGGCTCCTAGTTTGCAGTCACCTGCGAACTTCATTAGCCAAAGACCTTCTGTGTTAGCCTGTACTTCAGGGAAGTAGATACCAAACAGGACAGGACCCAGGATTGAACCCTGTGGTACTCCACTTGTCACTGGTCTGAGGTCAGATTTGGAGTCTGTTACTTTCACAGTGTGGGTTCTGTCAGTGAGCCAGTTGGCAACCCATCTTGTGACATAGGGATTTATACCTAGTTTAGTGAGTTTATCTATAATTCCAGAGAGGGGGATGGTGTTGAAAGCCATGGCAAGATCTAGATAGGCTGTGTGAACCACCTTACCCTTGTCTACAGCTTTGGTGACTGCTTCAAAGAAGTCTATCAGGTTTAGGAGACATGATCTGCCTTTTACAAACCCGATCTAGTTGGGGTCCAGAGTTTGGAAATTACCAATGTCTTTGTTTATAAGTTACATGATGATATGTTCCATAGCCTTGCAGAACAGGCTCATCAGGCTTATGGGGCACTAGTTCCCAGGGTCCGTGGTGGCTCCTCCCTTGTGTAGTGGGATAACTGTCACTGTGCGCCATTCAGCAGGCACAAAGCCTGAGGTGAGGCTATGATTGAACATGGTACTTAGGTGTGGTGCCAGTTCATTCTGTAGTTCGTATAGAACGCAGCCTGGGATGTTGTCTGGTCCCATGGATGCTGTGTTCCTGGCTTTGGAGAGTGTGTTTTTTACCTGTGCAGCCGTGATTACAAGAACTTTGCATTCTTCCAGTATACAGATGGGCTCTTTAATGGGTGAGAGGGGGGTAAAGTTAGCACTGAACCTATCTGCCAGGATGTTGGCAATATCAGTTGGGTCTGTATATTTAGTGCCATTGTGCTGTAACTCAGAGCAGATCTGAGTGTTGTCATTGAGATTCTTGACATAGCTATAGAATGCTCTGTGGTTGTCTTTAGAATCAGTGGCAATTTTGTTTTCGTAACTAGCTTTGGAGGATTTTATCAGGGATCACAGCTTCTCACTGAGGCTGACCAGGGAGCTCCTCCACTCATGGGATTTTACTCTCTTTTGCAACAGTTTCTTCCTTCTGTTGAACAGTTTGTTTATGGCAGGGGACCACCAGATTGGCTTCCTTTTTTTTGGAGGATAGCATCTTGGTTCTGTTTGGGATAGCACGATCCATGCACTCATGTAAGTGCTTATAAAGTGCAATTGTGTAGGATTCAGTCGTCGTAATTGTATTGTCCATCTGCATGGTTGTCATGAAGTTCACCACTTCTGTCTTAAGAAGCATGAAGTTGGCTTTGGAGAAATTTTTAACATGGTTTCCTTAATGGGGGATGGGGGCAGAATGTTGATAGCTTATGGTCAGATCTGACCAATGAGGCATTGACTTCAGGTGTGGAAAACCAGTCACTCAGGACAAAATAAACC